>NW_025408102.1:2500-5000 GCF_905475395.1 Chrysoperla carnea
ATAAGTTCCAATAAAATAGCCTGATTCCCATTGTGTATTGAAATTTTTTTTTAACCAATTAACTATTAATGTGAATTTGTACAATAAAAATTTTGTATTAATTCTGTAAATTATTATATATATTTGCATTATACAGTATTTAGAAGCATTTAAATGGATAAAAATTTTTTAGAAAATCTACATATGTATCACATGTATTATACCGGTACCCTGTCGCAATATAACATGTACGATTTGTATATAAAATAAAATGAAATTTTTTCCCTAAAATTTTTTAATGAATCCCGAAAAATTCTATATATTTTACCTTTATATAGTATTTAGGACTATTTAAAAGGATAAAATTTTTTTCGAAAATCTACATATGTATCACATGTATTATACCGGTACCCTGTCGCAATATAACATGTACGATTTGTATATAAAATAAAATGAAATTTTTTCCCTAAAATTTTTTAATGAATCCCGAAAAATTCTATATATTTTACCTTTATATAGTATTTAGGACTATTTAAAAGGATAAAATTTTTTTCGAAAATCTACATATGTATCACATGTATTATACCGGTACCCTGTCGCAATATAACATGTACGATTTGTATATAAAATAAAATGAAATTTTTTCCCTAAAATTTTTTAATGAATCCCGAAAAATTCTATATATTTCACCTTTATATAGTATTTAGGACTATTTAAAAGGATAAAATTTTTTCGAAAATCTACATATGTATCACATGTATTATACCGGTACCCTGTCGCAATATAACATGTACGATTTGTATATAAAATAAAATGAAATTTTTTCCCTAAAATTTTTTAATGAATCCCGAAAAATTCTATATATTTTACCTTTATATAGTATTTAGGACCATTTAAAAGGATAAAAATTTTTTCGAAAATCTACATATGTATCACATGTATTATACCGGTACCCTGTCGCAATATAACATGTACGATTTGTATATAAAAAAAAAATATACATTTTTTTCTAAAAATTTGCATTAATTCCAAAAATTTTTTAATAATTTATTATAATTATTAATGTTTATTGAATAATTTATTATAATGCATAAATTTCATTTAATAAAATATGATAAAAGCAAAAAAAAATTTTTTTGGTCCCAAAATAAAAATTTTTAGCTGAAAAAAATTTTTTTTTTAAAATTTTTTTCTTTAAATTTTGATTATTCTGTAAAGTTTATGATGTTTAAAGCCATTTTAAACATTATCATATTTTGAGTTTGAAGCACCGGGTGTAATGTCTTTAATATATATGATGGATAGTGCGTGTAAGTTAATGAGATGAATGTATATCTATGTATAACAGTGTATTAGTGGTATTACGTTCAGCAGTCTCACACATATGATATAGTATGGTATAGTATAAGTTGTTTATTTTTCATACTGTCCGTGTATCATTCAACAAAGGTGGTGTAGAGTTGTATATGGCTTGGTATGACGTTGTTGCAATTCTATGGACACTATGATATTACGGATGCACAGATAGAGGAATAACACTTATCGTATATGTATCATTTATGTATGTTGACTGTGTAATGAATACTAAATATAATAAAATAATACACTTTTTAATAGAATAACATTTGTTTCATGTTTTAGTATGATATTAAATGGTATAGAATAGGTTGTTTATTTTTCATACTGTCCGTGTATCATTCAACAAAGGTGGTGTAGAGTTGTATATGGCTTGGTATGACGTCGTTGCAATTCTATGGACACTATGATATTACGGAATAACAGAAAGAGGAATAAAACTTATTGTATATGTATCATTTATAACGTACTTTTATGTTGACAAGAATGAATGTATATCTATATGAAATAGTGTATTTTGTGGTATTATGTTCAACAGTCTTACATATATGATATAGTATGATATAGTATAATTTGTTTATTTTTCATACTCTAAGTGTATCATTCAACAAAGGTGGTGTAGAGTTGTATATGGCTTGGTATGACGTCGTTGCAATTCTATGGACACCATGATATCACGAAAAAACAGAAAGAAAAATAACAATTATCGTATATGTATCATCTATATTATTATTGTATTTTGACTATGTAATGAATGCCAAATTTAAAAATATACACTTTCTTAATAGAATAACATTTATTTTAGTATAATATAAAATGATATTGAATATGTTGTTTAATTTTCATACTGTTCGTGTATCATTCAACAAAGGTGGTGTAGGTATGTATATGGCTTGGTATGACGCTTTTGCATGTCTATGGACACCATGATATTACGAAAAAACAGAAAGAAGAATAACACTTTTCAAATATGTATCATTTATATATTTTATTAACATGAACGCAAAATATACAAAATTATATATATATATACTCAAAATATTCTGGATGGTAATCAGTTTGGTTTATTTTGATATTTAATATTGTATTTTGGTTTTTTTGCTAGTAATGTTTCGAATATGTATATGCTGTTATTATTTTTTAGGTGTACATTGTATTAAATTGT
>NW_025408102.1:15000-20000 GCF_905475395.1 Chrysoperla carnea
ACAATATTTATAATAAATGCTAACGAAAATATTTGAACTTATAAATATTTAATGCTAACCATAATACTTATAAATGGAACGGCTTTTGATAATAAGCACTGTCATCTATTATTACTAATAAATGTAATAATATTAATAATAATAACTATTCATAATAATAATATTAATAATAATGATTATTATTATAATTTACAATTAATATTATTAAATCTATTAATAATAAAATGGTTGCTTATTTATAAATAAAGTTATTAGTTATAATAATATTTTTAGTCGATTATGGTAAGAATGGTATTGATAATAAATGCTCTTTAATTTATTATGTTAGAAAATTTTTGTTTTTAAATGTAATAAATTAAAGAGCTTTTTTTATGAATAAACACTTTTTGTTTCCATCTTATCAATATTGATTATAATCGCTAACAATTATTATAATGATTTTAATTGTTTTTACTTATAATCGCTACCATTGATTATACTAAAAAATGCAATCGCAATTGACAAAAATTGTTAATAATTATAATTATAATATGTTTAGTAGGCAACCTTTAAAGCAATTTATGCATAACAGGTTGCTAGCCAAATATAAACTTAATGAAGTATATGATGGACACTTACATTCGGAATTCATATATTTAAAGAAATAATTTTGATTATTCAGATTCTATTAATATTAGCTATTGTAAATAATATTAATCAAATGAAAAGTTTTTAAATTGTTAGGATGTATTTAGCAAGTTATGCTTTCCATACATAAAATAAAAATATATTATGTATAAATAATATTAGTGCTTGTAAAAGGATTAAGATTAATAAAACTAGATATATACTCTTAATACAATAAAAAGTAATAATTTAAAAGAATGTAAAAATATTTATTTAGCTGATAAATTTAAAATGGATAATAAATTTTAAATTTTTATTAACTCTTATTTATTATATAATATTTATTGTAATCCTTATGCAAAATAATATATGACTTGAACAACGTACATGGGGGCGTGTATACAATTAATAAATTTAGGTAGAGAAATATATTTTGAATCAATAATTTATAAGTTCACAACAGAATAGTCAGATTTTTATTGTCTATTAAATATTTTTTAGCGAATAACTATTATGTATTACTAGAATATAATAATAATTTTTTTTTTTTTTTTTTTTTTTATGTTACTTGAATGGTGTATACGTTTACACGGTGAATGTAAAAACAATTAATCAATTTATATAGAAAAATATATTATGAATTAATTATAAATAAGTTCCAATAAAATAGCCTGATTCCCATTGTGTATTGAAATTTTTTTTTAACCAATTAACTATTAATGTGAATTTGTACAATAAAAATTTTGTATTAATTCTGTAAATTATTATATATATTTGCATTATACAGTATTTAGAAGCATTTAAATGGATAAAAATTTTTTAGAAAATCTACATATGTATCACATGTATTATACCGGTACCCTGTCGCAATATAACATGTACGATTTGTATATAAAATAAAATGAAATTTTTTCCCTAAAATTTTTTAATGAATCCCGAAAAATTCTATATATTTTACCTTTATATAGTATTTAGGACTATTTAAAAGGATAAAATTTTTTTCGAAAATCTACATATGTATCACTTGATTATACCGGTACCCTGTCGCAATATAACATGTACGATTTGTATATAAAATAAAATGAAATTTTTTCCCTAAAATTTTTTAATGAATCCCGAAAAATTCTATATATTTTACCTTTATATAGTATTTAGGACTATTTAAAAGGATAAAATTTTTTTCGAAAATCTACATATGTATCACATGTATTATACCGGTACCCTGTCGCAATATAACATGTACGATTTGTATATAAAATAAAATGAAATTTTTTCCCTAAAATTTTTTAATGAATCCCGAAAAATTCTATATATTTCACCTTTATATAGTATTTAGGACTATTTAAAAGGATAAAATTTTTTCGAAAATCTACATATGTATCACATGTATTATACCGGTACCCTGTCGCAATATAACATGTACGATTTGTATATAAAATAAAATGAAATTTTTTCCCTAAAATTTTTTAATGAATCCCGAAAAATTCTATATATTTTACCTTTATATAGTATTTAGGACCATTTAAAAGGATAAAAATTTTTTCGAAAATCTACATATGTATCACATGTATTATACCGGTACCCTGTCGCAATATAACATGTACGATTTGTATATAAAAAAAAAATATACATTTTTTTCTAAAAATTTGCATTAATTCCAAAAATTTTTTAATAATTTATTATAATTATTAATGTTTATTGAATAATTTATTATAATGCATAAATTTCATTTAATAAAATATGATAAAAGCAAAAAAAAATTTTTTTGGTCCCAAAATAAAAATTTTTAGCTGAAAAAAATTTTTTTTTTAAAATTTTTTTCTTTAAATTTTGATTATTCTGTAAAGTTTATGATGTTTAAAGCCATTTTAAACATTATCATATTTTGAGTTTGAAGCACCGGGTGTAATGTCTTTAATATATATGATGGATAGTGCGTGTAAGTTAATGAGATGAATGTATATCTATGTATAACAGTGTATTAGTGGTATTACGTTCAGCAGTCTCACACATATGATATAGTATGGTATAGTATAAGTTGTTTATTTTTCATACTGTCCGTGTATCATTCAACAAAGGTGGTGTAGAGTTGTATATGGCTTGGTATGACGTTGTTGCAATTCTATGGACACTATGATATTACGGATGCACAGATAGAGGAATAACACTTATCGTATATGTATCATTTATGTATGTTGACTGTGTAATGAATACTAAATATAATAAAATAATACACTTTTTAATAGAATAACATTTGTTTCATGTTTTAGTATGATATTAAATGGTATAGAATAGGTTGTTTATTTTTCATAGTGTCCGTGTATCATTCAACAAAGGTGGTGTAGAGTTGTATATGGCTTGGTATGACGTCGTTGCAATTCTATGGACACTATGATATTACGGAATAACAGAAAGAGGAATAAAACTTATTGTATATGTATCATTTATAACGTACTTTTATGTTGACAAGAATGAATGTATATCTATATGAAATAGTGTATTTTGTGGTATTATGTTCAACAGTCTTACATATATGATATAGTATGATATAGTATAATTTGTTTATTTTTCATACTCTAAGTGTATCATTCAACAAAGGTGGTGTAGAGTTGTATATGGCTTGGTATGACGTCGTTGCAATTCTATGGACACCATGATATCACGAAAAAACAGAAAGAAAAATAACAATTATCGTATATGTATCATCTATATTATTATTGTATTTTGACTATGTAATGAATGCCAAATTTAAAAATATACACTTTCTTAATAGAATAACATTTATTTTAGTATAATATAAAATGATATTGAATATGTTGTTTAATTTTCATACTGTTCGTGTATCATTCAACAAAGGTGGTGTAGGTATGTATATGGCTTGGTATGACGCTTTTGCATGTCTATGGACACCATGATATTACGAAAAAACAGAAAGAAGAATAACACTTTTCAAATATGTATCATTTATATATTTTATTAACATGAACGCAAAATATACAAAATTATATATATATATACTCAAAATATTCTGGATGGTAATCAGTTTGGTTTATTTTGATATTTAATATTGTATTTTGGTTTTTTTGCTAGTAATGTTTCGAATATGTATATGCTGTTATTATTTTTTAGGTGTACATTGTATTAAATTGTTATCAATTATTTAATGTATGTATACAAAATAATAGCAAAAACATTTTCAATTATTATATAAAAAATTTTTTTTTTTACACATGCATATTTATTAATATATGAAATTTTATCTCAGTTTTAATAAATATGTATTGAAATGAATAATAATACAATCTTATATATATTGATAATAGTCTGGATGGTAATCAGTTTGGATTATTTTGATATTAAATATTGTATTATTATTTTTGTAAAAAAATTAATGAGAATTTTGTAAAAAAACCTCTATATGTATATCTTTTTATATCAATATTTAAAAAAAATTTTTTTTTTATTAAATTATTGATTATAAATAGAATAACATATAAATTTTTTTGTCAAAGCAAGTTCATGGGTTATAAGTTTTAAACTTTACACTCCCATATGAGCACACAATATTTATATAAAAATTATTTTTATAAATAATATTACATTGACTCACCTCATACCAAGCGAGAATATTAAGTGTTATTATAACGTTTTTTATTTAAAATTAACTTTTTAAATAAAATTAAAAAATAAATGACGCTTTCAATCTAGCGACGAGTATGAGAAAATGTTTGAAATATTTTAAGACCCATTTGGTGATGGTCTGACAAAAATCATAATTATTTTTTTTTTTTTTTATTCAATAATATTTATTATGAATAACATGTTATATATTTCTTTTTGTAAAAGCAAAAAAATTATATAAATGACTAATAAAATATATATTTGAAAAAAAAAAAAATTAATAATAATATATATATCTCATATGTTTTTTCTATTAATTTTAAAACAATAGAGATATAAAAAAAAAAAAATTTATATCAGTAATGGGTGAGACCATCTGATATTTAAAATGAAATTGTAATAATATTATTATATATTAATAATTATTGTATGAAAATTTTTTTTCTTATAATAAGAAAACAAAAATATCATGTATATTATTATATATTTAATATTATAAATACAAATAGTTCCCTGGTTGATCCTGCCAGTAGTCATATGCTTGTCTCAAAGATTAAGCCATGCATGTCTCAGTACAAGCCAAATTAAGGTGAAACCGCGAAAGGCTCATTATATCAGTTATGGTTCCTTAGATCGTACCCACATTTACTTGGATAACTGTGGTAATTCTAGAGCTAATACATGCAAACAGAGTTCCGACCAGAGATGGAAGGAATGCTTTTATTAGATCAAAACCAATCGGTGTAAATTTTAATTTGCATCGTTTAATTTGG
>NW_025408102.1:22500-25024 GCF_905475395.1 Chrysoperla carnea
AAACCCATTTGTTTTGTACCATATTAATATTATATATATTTTTATGTAGAAAATAATTTATAAAAAAAAAATAAATACATTTCTATAAAATATACCAAATATTAATTATTATATCTAGCTAGCACTAACAAAAATATCAAAAATGTTATGTATATATTTATTAATACCATAATATCTTTAATTTATATATATATATTTAAAATAAAATATATAATTTATATTCTAGAAAAATTTTTTTATTTTAAAAGAATTTATAAAGATATATAAATTAATAATCTTTATTTTTAATATAAAAAATAAAGATTATTATTAATAATAATACTTACATTTAAAATTTAAAAAGATTACCCTGGACGGTGGATCACTTGGCTCGTGGGTCGATGAAGAACGCAGCTAATTGCGCGTCAACTTGTGAACTGCAGGACACATGAACATTGACATTTCGAACGCACATTGCGGTCCTTGGATACTGTTCCCGGACCACATCTGGCTGAGGGTCGTATACATTATATTAATATAATAAAAGATTATTTTACATAAAATTTTTTTTATGAAAAAGAAATTTATCAATAATTAAAAAAGAAAATTTATTTTTTCATATTTAATTAAATTGATAAATAAAATTTTTATAAAAGAAATGTAAAATTATTTATATATGAATGTTTTACGCCAAATATAAGAAAAAAATAAATATAAAATGTTTTTAATAGCATTTAAAATTTATATATTTTTTATTATTTGTCGACATTTTTAAATTAATATATCAATATTATTTTTTATCATTTATATATAATATTATAAAACTTTATGTTAATAATAATATTAATAATAAATGATATTAATAATATATTTTTAAAATATTAAATAAAGAAGAATAAACAAAAATATTATATATTAATATTTTGTTATGGAATATTTTATTTGTAATAAAATTTTCAATATACTCGAAAAAAATTAATATATATAATTATTTATTTTTTATTTTCTTCTCTTTAGATAAATATAAAAATAATATTATATAATAATATTAAAAAAATTTGAGTATGAATAATTAAGAAAATTGTTTACTTATAAAATATAACAAAAACATAATATATAAAAAAAATTTTTGTTTTAATACTTCTAAAAACTTTTACGACCTCAGAGTAGGTGAGATTACCCGCTGAATTTAAGCATATTATTAAGCGGAGGAAAAGAAACTAACTAGGATTCCCTTAGTAGCGGCGAGCGAACAGGGATAAGCCCAGCACTGAACCCCGTGGCTGATAAACAGACACTTGGGGAATGTAGTGTTTAGGAAGATTCAATATAAACCTATTGTTATATAATACATCCAAGTCCATCTTGAATGGGGCCATATACCCATAGAGGGTGCCAGGCCCGTAGTGATTATTATTGATGATAGGTGAATCTTTCCTTAGAGTCGGGTTGCTTGAGAGTGCAGCTCTAAGTGGGTGGTAAACTCCATCTAAGGCTAAATATTACCACGAGACCGATAGCGAACAAGTACCGTGAGGGAAAGTTGAAAAGAACTTTGAAGAGAGAGTTAAAGAGTACGTAAAACCGTTCAGGGGTAAACCTGAGAAACCCGAAAGGTCGAAAGATGAGATTCATTTACTTTTTATCGTTAATCAACCAATTTGTACTAGCATGTGACAAAAATTTTTATTAGGAATTTATTTTTAGTAAAAATATATGCACTGCTGTATATTGTTAATTGTATGATAACGAGGTATGCACTTCTCATCTTGTAGGACGTTGCGACCCATTAAATATTAATCTATAGGCATTGGTGCGTTGATTAATGTACAATATTATTTTTTGATAATATTTTGTGTATGTTAAACGCCTATGTTTCTTGATTAATTGTTTGATGGTATTAATTATAAATTGATATTGAGTCGCGTTATTAACGCGTTCAGATCCACCACGAGTATAAATAGGTTTTTTTATTAAAACATATTATATATACGGATTTTATGCCGTTATATGATACTATTTAACTGTCAGTAGGTGTATGATAATGAACTGGCTCATTTTTTTTTATTAAAAATTTATCTGTCAGCGACGATATAGCTTTGGGTACTTTCAGGACCCGTCTTGAAACACGGACCAAGGAGTCTAGCATGTACGCAAGTCATTGGGAATAAAATATTTTTTCATCGAAATATTTATAAATTTTATGAAACCCAAAGGCACAATGAAAGTAAATATTATTTATATTTTTTTATAAATGATAAAAGGAGGATATATTTATATTATGTATTAAATATCGCACTCCTAGGGCGTCTTATATTATTATAATTTAGTTTTCGGATTATATTATAATAGAGGCGCACCTAGAGCGTACACGCTGGGACCCGAAAGATGGTGAACTATGCCTGGTCAGGATGAAGTCAGGGGAAACCCTGATGGAGGTCCGTAGCGATTCTGACGTGCAAATCGATCGTCGGAACTGGGTATAGGGGCGAAAGACTAATCGAACCATCTAGTAGCTGGTTCCCTCCGAAGTTTCCCTCAGGAT
>NW_025408103.1:0-24972 GCF_905475395.1 Chrysoperla carnea
ATACTTATTTATTATACCATATATTTTAAATAAAAATGCAACCGCACACAGTATTCTCAAGTGGCCACCCATCCGTGGTACTGACTGTGGCAAATGTTTCTAAACTATTATTTTATAAAATATTTATACAAAAAATAATTTACTCTTATCAAATATTAATTTGTGGCCTGTATTAAGGCCTATGTTATTTTCATTTTTTAGCAAAAATAATGAAATATTTCAATATATTATTAAAGTAACAGATCATTTCTTTTTTGGTGCTGCTTTTTTAATTTTTGTAGGAGATGATTTGGCAACAGAAGCTTTCTTAGCTTTTGGTGCTTTCGGTTTACGAGCAGGGCTACTTTTGGCAGCGGATTTTGTACTTTTTGCTGGTTTTGCTTTAACTGGTGCTTTTTTTGATGCCGCTGATGATTTTGCAGTAACTTTTTTAGCAGCAGTTGATGATGATGGAGTCGCTTTTTTTGCTTTAGGCTTTTTGGCTGCCAATGATGTAGTTGTGGCTTTCTTTTCTTTTGGTGCCCGTTTACTTTTAGCACTCTTTGCTGAACCTTTTGCTCCACTTTCTTTTTTGGATACTTTTGATTTAGCTGAAGAATTAGATGAAGCGGAAGCAGCCAATTTGAATGAACCAGATGCACCTTTACCTTTAGTTTGTACCAAGGCTCCCTCAGTTACAGCAGCTTTTAAATATTTTTTAATAAATGGTGAAATTTTATCAGAATCCACTTTATAATTTGCAGCTAAATATTTTTTAATTGCTTGTAATGATGAACCACCACGTTCTTTTAAATTTTTAATTGCGTTAACAACCATTTCTGATGTACGTGGATGTGTTGGTTTTGAATGTTGTTTTGTACGTTTAGCACCAGAAGCTGTTGCTTTTTTTGTTGGTGTTGTAGAAGCAGCAGTAACCGCAGTTGCTGCAACAGCTGTAGAATTTTCTTCGGCCATATTTTTTACTTTATAAAAATAATGTATTTATTATAAATATTTAAATGATAAAATATAATAATTCTATCAAATAAAAAATAAAGGTTTTCAATTATATCATTATTCACAATAATATAAGTCCCTATGTAAGTCAAAGTACCATGTAGAAAACACATAAAAATTAAATAGTATTTCTAATTTACTGTCGTAGTAAACATGATTTATTTTTTCAATTTCTATAATATATAAAATAATAAATTATAAATTTAATAATAATATTTATTTTATAAATTAAAATATATTTAATTTTTTTATTAACAATTATTAATAAACATAGTTTAATATTAATTATTTCAATCATACAAAACAATAATATTTTTAAGGTAAACTTAAAAAGTATATATTTTTATTTTTTATTTAATATCGATTTATTATAAATTATTAGTATATAAATAATTAAAAAATTTAATATATAAATATATATATTATAGTATAAGATTTCATTTTTAGAAAAACTTTTTTTGTCAATAATGAAAACGTATTATTATGAAATGTGTTAATCGAACATTGACAAAATATATTTCATTAGAAAATACTTTTATTTATGCATTAATATCAATAATTAACTATTAAATTAATTTTTTCATAATTATATAAAGAAATTTTATACTGATATAAGTATTTATATATTATAATATTTATTTTAAATATAAAAAAATTTATGACAAAATATATTATTAGAGTATTTGTTGAGATTAATATAAGATTATTTTAAATAAGAATTAATTTATATAATTATTAAAATATTATTAATTTTATGTTATGTAATTTTAATAAAAATAAATAATAATAATAAATATAAAAATTTTTTAACAATTTAAATTTTATATGATCTAAATAATTTTGTTAAGTACGATATGAGAAATCATTGTAAGCTTCGTTAAGAAACTTTGTAATATAAAATAATAATAATAATATTAAATATATAAATAAATAAAATAAATTTGATACATATTTTTGGTTCATTCTGTGTATAAATCAAAGGATACCGAATAATTGGTAACGGATGCGATATATTATAGTATCGAGTATTAAAACATAATATATAAATTTATCTTGTTATTCAAATTTTTTGTTACTTAACTTATGTATTTAGAAAATTTATAATATTATTTATATAATTGACATAAAATCTTATAAATTGAAATTTTATTAATATGTATCAAAAGAAGAGAGTAACGTATTGATATAATATCAAAGGATACTGATTATTTAAATAACGAATACGTCATATATTGTTTGTGTAACAAAGTTCACTTGGCCATCTAGTTGAAAATAACATTTTCAATAGAAAGTTTATATGCTTTTTTTTTTCTTTAATTATTAAAAAAATAAATTGAAATTTAATTCAATCAAATTTTATAATAATTTTTAAAAAATTTTTCCTTTTAAAAAATATTTTGTGATGTTGTGATAATATGTATTAATACAAGTGCATCCTGATACTTTTATCTCTAGTAAAGGTATGAGTATCATGAACAGTTTTGTTATCTAATGATATTATTTTGATAATATTTTGTGTATATTCTTATAATATTTTGTCTAAATATCATCATAATACAATATTATTTTGATAATATTTTATGAATATTCTTATAATATGTTACCTAAATGTCATCATAATATGATGAATTATTTCCATAATAACATATAAAAAAGAAAAAAAAAAAAAAGAATCATTAATTTATAATTATTTAAATTGATTCTTTAAAAAAATATTATAATATATTATTTATAAAAATAATTTTTACTCTTATTTTAAATAAATTTGTGGCCTTTTATTAAAAGGCCTATGATCGATGTATTATTATTATAAAAATTAATGCAATGTTTTTAATTTATGCTTTCTTTTCAGTTTTCTTTGGTAATAACACTGCTTGAATGTTTGGTAATACACCACCTTGAGCAATTGTTACACCAGATAATAATTTATTTAATTCTTCATCATTACGAATTGCCAATTGTAAATGACGTGGAATGATACGTGTTTTTTTGTTATCACGGGCAGCATTACCAGCTAACTCGAGAACTTCTGCAGCCAAATATTCCATAACAGCAGCCAAATATACTGGGGCACCAGCACCTACTCGTTCAGCATAATTTCCTTTTCGTAATAATCTGTGAATTCTTCCAACAGGAAATTGTAATCCTGCTCGGCTTGATCTTGACTTTGCCTTTCCCTTTACTTTACCACCTTTACCTCGTCCAGACATAGCGAATAAATTTATTTAATTAATATTTTTTTTTGTAAATATAATCACACAGATGTGTACGTTACGGGGATTGTAACATAAATGTTTAAAATGTTATTTGGGTATTTTAATTTATAATATTTATAAAATATAAAACTTTAAAAATAAACCAATCACCTTATAGTATTATTTTCAGCCAATCAGAGAGTAGTATTCATTTTTATTGTTATATCCATCTTCGCGTATATAATACGCTAGTTGTATACACGACACGCTCATACATATACTGACTGGTGTTCTGTAACTATCTGTGTATATTAATTGTTTGTAACAATGCCACCAAAAACAAGTGGAAAAGCAGCAAAAAAAGCTGGCAAAGCTCAAAAAAATATATCAAAGAGTGATAAGAAAAAGAAGAGGAAGCGCAAGGAATCATATGCAATTTACATTTACAAAGTATTAAAACAAGTGCATCCTGATACTGGTATCTCTAGTAAAGCTATGAGTATCATGAACAGTTTTGTTAATGATATTTTTGAACGTATTGCTGCTGAAGCATCACGTTTAGCACATTATAATAAACGTTCAACAATCACAAGTCGGGAAATTCAAACCGCAGTTCGATTATTATTACCTGGTGAATTGGCAAAGCACGCTGTTAGTGAAGGTACTAAAGCTGTTACAAAATATACAAGTTCAAAATAAATAAATCGAAAATATTATTTAATTGATAACATAAAAATACATCAACATATAAAAATGGCTCTCTTTTTAAGAGAGCCATCAAATTTTTTAAATAAGAGTAAATTATTTTTATATATACAAAAAAATTAAATAAACAATTATTAATATCATATTTAATATAAAATTTTATATATTAATAGCTTGAATATATCTATTATTAGTATATCAATATTATTAATTTTAAATATAATAAAGGATATCGCGGAATATATATCGTAAATCAGTGTAATGCAAATGCATTACATTACCTTTATTATTTTCATTTTACATTTACTACTTGTTTATGTACGCTTATAATTATTAGAAAAATATTTTTAATAATTTTAAAAAATAAATGAAATAATAAAAATTTAATAATAAATTATTTATTGAAAGTATAAAAAATGGTATAGCAAAATCTTTATTTTCTTTGATTAAGGCGAAATGTTTTATTAGTTATAAATTCGATAATCTCCTATCGATACTTGTTACTCTTAACTTGTATATATAAAAAATATAATAGTATATTAATTTATAATAAAATTTTTTCAAAAATTCAATAAGTTATTGTAAAATAAAATAGATAATATACAAATTATAATTTATTATTGCAGATATATTACAATAAAAAAAAAAAATAAAAATATTTGGTAATGTATGTTATAAACAAAATAATTTGTTGTAAACAAATTATATAATATGTTATATTTATTAACAAATTTATTTACTCTTATATAAATAAAATTAGTGGCTTCCCAAAAAGGAAAGCCTGTTTAAATTTATCGGATGTATTAAATATTCTTTAATAAATTTACTAAATATTTTAAGTAAATTATTATATTTTCTTAACCTCCAAAACCATACAAAGTACGACCTTGTCGTTTTAATGCATATACAACATCCATAGCTGTAACTGTTTTACGTTTTGCGTGTTCAGTATATGTAACAGCATCCCGAATAACATTTTCAAGGAATACTTTAAGTACACCACGTGTTTCTTCATAAATTAAACCAGAGATACGTTTTACTCCACCTCGTCGTGCTAAACGACGAATTGCAGGTTTTGTAATACCTTGGATATTATCACGCAAAACTTTTCTATGACGTTTTGCACCCCCTTTTCCAAGACCCTTTCCACCTTTTCCTCTGCCAGTCATTTTAATAAAAAATTATTTACAATATTTTAACGAACGGATAACACGTGTGTTAACCTCACAAGTATTGTAATGTATGTGAGCGCCGGTACAATTGTGCCTTTTTATATAAAGCATTAAAGATTTTTTAAGCCACGCCTATACAATTTGATTAGTCCATACTCTGATAGCTATCCAATAGGATATGACAACAAAAATTTTGAAATTTCATATAAATATAAATACAACACATTTATTTCGCATTTAAACATTTGACTTTGTAGTATCAAATTGTCGAATATAATTTTTAAAATTGTGTGTTTTTTTGTAAAAACATTATTATTTGAAAATGGCTAGAACCAAGCAAACTGCACGTAAATCAACTGGTGGTAAAGCACCAAGAAAACAATTAGCAACGAAAGCTGCACGTAAAAGTGCACCAGCAACTGGTGGAGTAAAAAAACCACACAGATATCGTCCTGGTACAGTAGCTTTACGAGAAATTCGTCGTTATCAAAAAAGTACTGAATTGTTAATTCGTAAATTACCATTCCAACGTTTAGTACGTGAAATTGCACAAGATTTTAAAACCGATTTACGTTTTCAAAGTTCAGCTGTTATGGCATTACAAGAAGCTAGTGAAGCCTATTTAGTAGGTTTATTTGAAGATACCAATTTATGCGCAATTCATGCAAAGCGTGTTACAATTATGCCTAAGGATATACAATTGGCAAGACGTATTCGTGGAGAACGTGCATAAGCGTTTTAAATGACAATTTAAAAAAAAAAAAACAAATAAGAAATATTTTCGGTCCTATATATAGGACCAACATATATTATTAAATAAGAGTATATTATTTTTATTAAAAAATATATATATATATATATATATATATATATATATATATATATATATATATATATAAATATAAATTATTGAAATAAAATTAAACATTATTAAAATTTTGTTATAATTATAAGCGATTGCTATTTCTAAAAATAAATAAATTTCATAAAATTTATATTATTTTATATTCATTTGAAATATTAAAAAAACTTCTCGCTTTAAAGTAACCATGATATGAGTTATAAATGCAATAAAATTTTATACAAAAAATAATATTTATTTGTTGATGAATAATATAAAAGGTTTACATTTCTAAATAACATATATTTATATATGGTGTGTAAAAAAAAAGAAAAGAAGAAAAATAATTTATATTTTTAATATAAAAAGGCAACCGCACACAGTGTTCCCAAGCGGTCACCCATCCAAGTACTGACTGTGCCCAATGTTGCTTAACTTCGGTGATCGGACGAGAACCGGTGTTTTCAACGTGGTATGGCTGTTGCCAGTAATAAATGAAAATTTTTACAAATATATATTTTTCATAAATATCATTAATATTAAAGTATATTATTAAAATTTTCAATGAAGTAATCAATTTAAATATATACTTATTTATTATACCATATATTTTAAATAAAAATGCAACCGCACACAGTATTCTCAAGTGGCCACCCATCCGTGGTACTGACTGTGGCAAATGTTTCTAAACTATTATTTTATAAAATATTTATACAAAAAATAATTTACTCTTATCAAATATTAATTTGTGGCCTGTATTAAGGCCTATGTTATTTTCATTTTTTAGCAAAAATAATGAAATATTTCAATATATTATTAAAGTAACAGATCATTTCTTTTTTGGTGCTGCTTTTTTAATTTTTGTAGGAGATGATTTGGCAACAGAAGCTTTCTTAGCTTTTGGTGCTTTCGGTTTACGAGCAGGGCTACTTTTGGCAGCGGATTTTGTACTTTTTGCTGGTTTTGCTTTAACTGGTGCTTTTTTTGATGCCGCTGATGATTTTGCAGTAACTTTTTTAGCAGCAGTTGATGATGATGGAGTCGCTTTTTTTGCTTTAGGCTTTTTGGCTGCCAATGATGTAGTTGTGGCTTTCTTTTCTTTTGGTGCCCGTTTACTTTTAGCACTCTTTGCTGAACCTTTTGCTCCACTTTCTTTTTTGGATACTTTTGATTTAGCTGAAGAATTAGATGAAGCGGAAGCAGCCAATTTGAATGAACCAGATGCACCTTTACCTTTAGTTTGTACCAAGGCTCCCTCAGTTACAGCAGCTTTTAAATATTTTTTAATAAATGGTGAAATTTTATCAGAATCCACTTTATAATTTGCAGCTAAATATTTTTTAATTGCTTGTAATGATGAACCACCACGTTCTTTTAAATTTTTAATTGCGTTAACAACCATTTCTGATGTACGTGGATGTGTTGGTTTTGAATGTTGTTTTGTACGTTTAGCACCAGAAGCTGTTGCTTTTTTTGTTGGTGTTGTAGAAGCAGCAGTAACCGCAGTTGCTGCAACAGCTGTAGAATTTTCTTCGGCCATATTTTTTACTTTATAAAAATAATGTATTTATTATAAATATTTAAATGATAAAATATAATAATTCTATCAAATAAAAAATAAAGGTTTTCAATTATATCATTATTCACAATAATATAAGTCCCTATGTAAGTCAAAGTACCATGTAGAAAACACATAAAAATTAAATAGTATTTCTAATTTACTGTCGTAGTAAACATGATTTATTTTTTCAATTTCTATAATATATAAAATAATAAATTATAAATTTAATAATAATATTTATTTTATAAATTAAAATATATTTAATTTTTTTATTAACAATTATTAATAAACATAGTTTAATATTAATTATTTCAATCATACAAAACAATAATATTTTTAAGGTAAACTTAAAAAGTATATATTTTTATTTTTTATTTAATATCGATTTATTATAAATTATTAGTATATAAATAATTAAAAAATTTAATATATAAATATATATATTATAGTATAAGATTTCATTTTTAGAAAAACTTTTTTTGTCAATAATGAAAACGTATTATTATGAAATGTGTTAATCGAACATTGACAAAATATATTTCATTAGAAAATACTTTTATTTATGCATTAATATCAATAATTAACTATTAAATTAATTTTTTCATAATTATATAAAGAAATTTTATACTGATATAAGTATTTATATATTATAATATTTATTTTAAATATAAAAAAATTTATGACAAAATATATTATTAGAGTATTTGTTGAGATTAATATAAGATTATTTTAAATAAGAATTAATTTATATAATTATTAAAATATTATTAATTTTATGTTATGTAATTTTAATAAAAATAAATAATAATAATAAATATAAAAATTTTTTAACAATTTAAATTTTATATGATCTAAATAATTTTGTTAAGTACGATATGAGAAATCATTGTAAGCTTCGTTAAGAAACTTTGTAATATAAAATAATAATAATAATATTAAATATATAAATAAATAAAATAAATTTGATACATATTTTTGGTTCATTCTGTGTATAAATCAAAGGATACCGAATAATTGGTAACGGATGCGATATATTATAGTATCGAGTATTAAAACATAATATATAAATTTATCTTGTTATTCAAATTTTTTGTTACTTAACTTATGTATTTAGAAAATTTATAATATTATTTATATAATTGACATAAAATCTTATAAATTGAAATTTTATTAATATGTATCAAAAGAAGAGAGTAACGTATTGATATAATATCAAAGGATACTGATTATTTAAATAACGAATACGTCATATATTGTTTGTGTAACAAAGTTCACTTGGCCATCTAGTTGAAAATAACATTTTCAATAGAAAGTTTATATGCTTTTTTTTTTCTTTAATTATTAAAAAAATAAATTGAAATTTAATTCAATCAAATTTTATAATAATTTTTAAAAAATTTTTCCTTTTAAAAAATATTTTGTGATGTTGTGATAATATGTATTAATACAAGTGCATCCTGATACTTTTATCTCTAGTAAAGGTATGAGTATCATGAACAGTTTTGTTATCTAATGATATTATTTTGATAATATTTTGTGTATATTCTTATAATATTTTGTCTAAATATCATCATAATACAATATTATTTTGATAATATTTTATGAATATTCTTATAATATGTTACCTAAATGTCATCATAATATGATGAATTATTTCCATAATAACATATAAAAAAGAAAAAAAAAAAAAAGAATCATTAATTTATAATTATTTAAATTGATTCTTTAAAAAAATATTATAATATATTATTTATAAAAATAATTTTTACTCTTATTTTAAATAAATTTGTGGCCTTTTATTAAAAGGCCTATGATCGATGTATTATTATTATAAAAATTAATGCAATGTTTTTAATTTATGCTTTCTTTTCAGTTTTCTTTGGTAATAACACTGCTTGAATGTTTGGTAATACACCACCTTGAGCAATTGTTACACCAGATAATAATTTATTTAATTCTTCATCATTACGAATTGCCAATTGTAAATGACGTGGAATGATACGTGTTTTTTTGTTATCACGGGCAGCATTACCAGCTAACTCGAGAACTTCTGCAGCCAAATATTCCATAACAGCAGCCAAATATACTGGGGCACCAGCACCTACTCGTTCAGCATAATTTCCTTTTCGTAATAATCTGTGAATTCTTCCAACAGGAAATTGTAATCCTGCTCGGCTTGATCTTGACTTTGCCTTTCCCTTTACTTTACCACCTTTACCTCGTCCAGACATAGCGAATAAATTTATTTAATTAATATTTTTTTTTGTAAATATAATCACACAGATGTGTACGTTACGGGGATTGTAACATAAATGTTTAAAATGTTATTTGGGTATTTTAATTTATAATATTTATAAAATATAAAACTTTAAAAATAAACCAATCACCTTATAGTATTATTTTCAGCCAATCAGAGAGTAGTATTCATTTTTATTGTTATATCCATCTTCGCGTATATAATACGCTAGTTGTATACACGACACGCTCATACATATACTGACTAGTGTTCTGTAACTATCTGTGTATATTAATTGTTTGTAACAATGCCACCAAAAACAAGTGGAAAAGCAGCAAAAAAAGCTGGCAAAGCTCAAAAAAATATATCAAAGAGTGATAAGAAAAAGAAGAGGAAGCGCAAGGAATCATATGCAATTTACATTTACAAAGTATTAAAACAAGTGCATCCTGATACTGGTATCTCTAGTAAAGCTATGAGTATCATGAACAGTTTTGTTAATGATATTTTTGAACGTATTGCTGCTGAAGCATCACGTTTAGCACATTATAATAAACGTTCAACAATCACAAGTCGGGAAATTCAAACCGCAGTTCGATTATTATTACCTGGTGAATTGGCAAAGCACGCTGTTAGTGAAGGTACTAAAGCTGTTACAAAATATACAAGTTCAAAATAAATAAATCGAAAATATTATTTAATTGATAACATAAAAATACATCAACATATAAAAACGGCTCTCTTTTTAAGAGAGCCATCAAATTTTTTAAATAAGAGTAAATTATTTTTATATATACAAAAAAATTAAATAAACAATTATTAATATCATATTTAATATAAAATTTTATATATTAATAGCTTGAATATATCTATTATTAGTATATCAATATTATTAATTTTAAATATAATAAAGGATATCGCGGAATATATATCGTAAATCAGTGTAATGCAAATGCATTACATTACCTTTATTATTTTCATTTTACATTTACTACTTGTTTATGTACGCTTATAATTATTAGAAAAATATTTTTAATAATTTTAAAAAATAAATGAAATAATAAAAATTTAATAATAAATTATTTATTGAAAGTATAAAAAATGGTATAGCAAAATCTTTATTTTCTTTGATTAAGGCGAAATGTTTTATTAGTTATAAATTCGATAATCTCCTATCGATACTTGTTACTCTTAACTTGTATATATAAAAAATATAATAGTATATTAATTTATAATAAAATTTTTTCAAAAATTCAATAAGTTATTGTAAAATAAAATAGATAATATACAAATTATAATTTATTATTGCAGATATATTACAATAAAAAAAAAAAATAAAAATATTTGGTAATGTATGTTATAAACAAAATAATTTGTTGTAAACAAATTATATAATATGTTATATTTATTAACAAATTTATTTACTCTTATATAAATAAAATTAGTGGCTTCCCAAAAAGGAAAGCCTGTTTAAATTTATCGGATGTATTAAATATTCTTTAATAAATTTACTAAATATTTTAAGTAAATTATTATATTTTCTTAACCTCCAAAACCATACAAAGTACGACCTTGTCGTTTTAATGCATATACAACATCCATAGCTGTAACTGTTTTACGTTTTGCGTGTTCAGTATATGTAACAGCATCCCGAATAACATTTTCAAGGAATACTTTAAGTACACCACGTGTTTCTTCATAAATTAAACCAGAGATACGTTTTACTCCACCTCGTCGTGCTAAACGACGAATTGCAGGTTTTGTAATACCTTGGATATTATCACGCAAAACTTTTCTATGACGTTTTGCACCCCCTTTTCCAAGACCCTTTCCACCTTTTCCTCTGCCAGTCATTTTAATAAAAAATTATTTACAATATTTTAACGAACGGATAACACGTGTGTTAACCTCACAAGTATTGTAATGTATGTGAGCGCCGGTACAATTGTGCCTTTTTATATAAAGCATTAAAGATTTTTTAAGCCACGCCTATACAATTTGATTAGTCCATACTCTGATAGCTATCCAATAGGATATGACAACAAAAATTTTGAAATTTCATATAAATATAAATACAACACATTTATTTCGCATTTAAACATTTGACTTTGTAGTATCAAATTGTCGAATATAATTTTTAAAATTGTGTGTTTTTTTGTAAAAACATTATTATTTGAAAATGGCTAGAACCAAGCAAACTGCACGTAAATCAACTGGTGGTAAAGCACCAAGAAAACAATTAGCAACGAAAGCTGCACGTAAAAGTGCACCAGCAACTGGTGGAGTAAAAAAACCACACAGATATCGTCCTGGTACAGTAGCTTTACGAGAAATTCGTCGTTATCAAAAAAGTACTGAATTGTTAATTCGTAAATTACCATTCCAACGTTTAGTACGTGAAATTGCACAAGATTTTAAAACCGATTTACGTTTTCAAAGTTCAGCTGTTATGGCATTACAAGAAGCTAGTGAAGCCTATTTAGTAGGTTTATTTGAAGATACCAATTTATGCGCAATTCATGCAAAGCGTGTTACAATTATGCCTAAGGATATACAATTGGCAAGACGTATTCGTGGAGAACGTGCATAAGCGTTTTAAATGACAATTAAAAAAAAAAAAAACAAATAAGAAATATTTTCGGTCCTATATATAGGACCAACATATATTATTAAATAAGAGTATATTATTTTTATTAAAAATATATATATATATATATATATATATATATATATATATATATATATATATATATATAAATATAAATTATTGAAATAAAATTAAACATTATTAAAATTTTGTTATAATTATAAGCGATTGCTATTTCTAAAAATAAATAAATTTCATAAAATTTATATTATTTTATATTCATTTGAAATATTAAAAAAACTTCTCGCTTTAAAGTAACCATGATATGAGTTATAAATGCAATAAAATTTTATACAAAAAATAATATTTATTTGTTGATGAATAATATAAAAGGTTTACATTTCTAAATAACATATATTTATATATGGTGTGTAAAAAAAAAGAAAAGAAGAAAAATAATTTATATTTTTAATATAAAAAGGCAACCGCACACAGTGTTCCCAAGCGGTCACCCATCCAAGTACTGACTGTGCCCAATGTTGCTTAACTTCGGTGATCGGACGAGAACCGGTGTTTTCAACGTGGTATGGCTGTTGCCAGTAATAAATGAAAATTTTTACAAATATATATTTTTCATAAATATCATTAATATTAAAGTATATTATTAAAATTTTCAATGAAGTAATCAATTTAAATATATACTTATTTATTATACCATATATTTTAAATAAAAATGCAACCGCACACAGTATTCTCAAGTGGCCACCCATCCGTGGTACTGACTGTGGCAAATGTTTCTAAACTATTATTTTATAAAATATTTATACAAAAAATAATTTACTCTTATCAAATATTAATTTGTGGCCTGTATTAAGGCCTATGTTATTTTCATTTTTTAGCAAAAATAATGAAATATTTCAATATATTATTAAAGTAACAGATCATTTCTTTTTTGGTGCTGCTTTTTTAATTTTTGTAGGAGATGATTTGGCAACAGAAGCTTTCTTAGCTTTTGGTGCTTTCGGTTTACGAGCAGGGCTACTTTTGGCAGCGGATTTTGTACTTTTTGCTGGTTTTGCTTTAACTGGTGCTTTTTTTGATGCCGCTGATGATTTTGCAGTAACTTTTTTAGCAGCAGTTGATGATGATGGAGTCGCTTTTTTTGCTTTAGGCTTTTTGGCTGCCAATGATGTAGTTGTGGCTTTCTTTTCTTTTGGTGCCCGTTTACTTTTAGCACTCTTTGCTGAACCTTTTGCTCCACTTTCTTTTTTGGATACTTTTGATTTAGCTGAAGAATTAGATGAAGCGGAAGCAGCCAATTTGAATGAACCAGATGCACCTTTACCTTTAGTTTGTACCAAGGCTCCCTCAGTTACAGCAGCTTTTAAATATTTTTTAATAAATGGTGAAATTTTATCAGAATCCACTTTATAATTTGCAGCTAAATATTTTTTAATTGCTTGTAATGATGAACCACCACGTTCTTTTAAATTTTTAATTGCGTTAACAACCATTTCTGATGTACGTGGATGTGTTGGTTTTGAATGTTGTTTTGTACGTTTAGCACCAGAAGCTGTTGCTTTTTTTGTTGGTGTTGTAGAAGCAGCAGTAACCGCAGTTGCTGCAACAGCTGTAGAATTTTCTTCGGCCATATTTTTTACTTTATAAAAATAATGTATTTATTATAAATATTTAAATGATAAAATATAATAATTCTATCAAATAAAAAATAAAGGTTTTCAATTATATCATTATTCACAATAATATAAGTCCCTATGTAAGTCAAAGTACCATGTAGAAAACACATAAAAATTAAATAGTATTTCTAATTTACTGTCGTATTAAACATGATTTATTTTTTCAATTTCTATAATATATAAAATAATAAATTATAAATTTAATAATAATATTTATTTTATAAATTAAAATATATTTAATTTTTTTATTAACAATTATTAATAAACATAGTTTAATATTAATTATTTCAATCATACAAAACAATAATATTTTTAAGGTAAACTTAAAAAGTATATATTTTTATTTTTTATTTAATATCGATTTATTATAAATTATTAGTATATAAATAATTAAAAAATTTAATATATAAATATATATATTATAGTATAAGATTTCATTTTTAGAAAAACTTTTTTTGTCAATAATGAAAACGTATTATTATGAAATGTGTTAATCGAACATTGACAAAATATATTTCATTAGAAAATACTTTTATTTATGCATTAATATCAATAATTAACTATTAAATTAATTTTTTCATAATTATATAAAGAAATTTTATACTGATATAAGTATTTATATATTATAATATTTATTTTAAATATAAAAAAATTTATGACAAAATATATTATTAGAGTATTTGTTGAGATTAATATAAGATTATTTTAAATAAGAATTAATTTATATAATTATTAAAATATTATTAATTTTATGTTATGTAATTTTAATAAAAATAAATAATAATAATAAATATAAAAATTTTTTAACAATTTAAATTTTATATGATCTAAATAATTTTGTTAAGTACGATATGAGAAATCATTGTAAGCTTCGTTAAGAAACTTTGTAATATAAAATAATAATAATAATATTAAATATATAAATAAATAAAATAAATTTGATACATATTTTTGGTTCATTCTGTGTATAAATCAAAGGATACCGAATAATTGGTAACGGATGCGATATATTATAGTATCGAGTATTAAAACATAATATATAAATTTATCTTGTTATTCAAATTTTTTGTTACTTAACTTATGTATTTAGAAAATTTATAATATTATTTATATAATTGACATAAAATCTTATAAATTGAAATTTTATTAATATGTATCAAAAGAAGAGAGTAACGTATTGATATAATATCAAAGGATACTGATTATTTAAATAACGAATACGTCATATATTGTTTGTGTAACAAAGTTCACTTGGCCATCTAGTTGAAAATAACATTTTCAATAGAAAGTTTATATGCTTTTTTTTTTCTTTAATTATTAAAAAAATAAATTGAAATTTAATTCAATCAAATTTTATAATAATTTTTAAAAAATTTTTCCTTTTAAAAAATATTTTGTGATGTTGTGATAATATGTATTAATACAAGTGCATCCTGATACTTTTATCTCTAGTAAAGGTATGAGTATCATGAACAGTTTTGTTATCTAATGATATTATTTTGATAATATT
Organism: Chrysoperla carnea; assembly: GCF_905475395.1. Classification (NCBI taxonomy): domain Eukaryota; kingdom Metazoa; phylum Arthropoda; class Insecta; order Neuroptera; family Chrysopidae; genus Chrysoperla; species Chrysoperla carnea. The sequence goes on from NW_025408103.1 coordinate 15,501, forward strand.
TTGTGTATATTCTTATAATATTTTGTCTAAATATCATCATAATACAATATTATTTTGATAATATTTTATGAATATTCTTATAATATGTTACCTAAATGTCATCATAATATGATGAATTATTTCCATAATAACATATAAAAAAGAAAAAAAAAAAAAAGAATCATTAATTTATAATTATTTAAATTGATTCTTTAAAAAAATATTATAATATATTATTTATAAAAATAATTTTTACTCTTATTTTAAATAAATTTGTGGCCTTTTATTAAAAGGCCTATGATCGATGTATTATTATTATAAAAATTAATGCAATGTTTTTAATTTATGCTTTCTTTTCAGTTTTCTTTGGTAATAACACTGCTTGAATGTTTGGTAATACACCACCTTGAGCAATTGTTACACCAGATAATAATTTATTTAATTCTTCATCATTACGAATTGCCAATTGTAAATGACGTGGAATGATACGTGTTTTTTTGTTATCACGGGCAGCATTACCAGCTAACTCGAGAACTTCTGCAGCCAAATATTCCATAACAGCAGCCAAATATACTGGGGCACCAGCACCTACTCGTTCAGCATAATTTCCTTTTCGTAATAATCTGTGAATTCTTCCAACAGGAAATTGTAATCCTGCTCGGCTTGATCTTGACTTTGCCTTTCCCTTTACTTTACCACCTTTACCTCGTCCAGACATAGCGAATAAATTTATTTAATTAATATTTTTTTTTGTAAATATAATCACACAGATGTGTACGTTACGGGGATTGTAACATAAATGTTTAAAATGTTATTTGGGTATTTTAATTTATAATATTTATAAAATATAAAACTTTAAAAATAAACCAATCACCTTATAGTATTATTTTCAGCCAATCAGAGAGTAGTATTCATTTTTATTGTTATATCCATCTTCGCGTATATAATACGCTAGTTGTATACACGACACGCTCATACATATACTGACTGGTGTTCTGTAACTATCTGTGTATATTAATTGTTTGTAACAATGCCACCAAAAACAAGTGGAAAAGCAGCAAAAAAAGCTGGCAAAGCTCAAAAAAATATATCAAAGAGTGATAAGAAAAAGAAGAGGAAGCGCAAGGAATCATATGCAATTTACATTTACAAAGTATTAAAACAAGTGCATCCTGATACTGGTATCTCTAGTAAAGCTATGAGTATCATGAACAGTTTTGTTAATGATATTTTTGAACGTATTGCTGCTGAAGCATCACGTTTAGCACATTATAATAAACGTTCAACAATCACAAGTCGGGAAATTCAAACCGCAGTTCGATTATTATTACCTGGTGAATTGGCAAAGCACGCTGTTAGTGAAGGTACTAAAGCTGTTACAAAATATACAAGTTCAAAATAAATAAATCGAAAATATTATTTAATTGATAACATAAAAATACATCAACATATAAAAACGGCTCTCTTTTTAAGAGAGCCATCAAATTTTTTAAATAAGAGTAAATTATTTTTATATATACAAAAAAATTAAATAAACAATTATTAATATCATATTTAATATAAAATTTTATATATTAATAGCTTGAATATATCTATTATTAGTATATCAATATTATTAATTTTAAATATAATAAAGGATATCGCGGAATATATATCGTAAATCAGTGTAATGCAAATGCATTACATTACCTTTATTATTTTCATTTTACATTTACTACTTGTTTATGTACGCTTATAATTATTAGAAAAATATTTTTAATAATTTTAAAAAATAAATGAAATAATAAAAATTTAATAATAAATTATTTATTGAAAGTATAAAAAATGGTATAGCAAAATCTTTATTTTCTTTGATTAAGGCGAAATGTTTTATTAGTTATAAATTCGATAATCTCCTATCGATACTTGTTACTCTTAACTTGTATATATAAAAAATATAATAGTATATTAATTTATAATAAAATTTTTTCAAAAATTCAATAAGTTATTGTAAAATAAAATAGATAATATACAAATTATAATTTATTATTGCAGATATATTACAATAAAAAAAAAAAATAAAAATATTTGGTAATGTATGTTATAAACAAAATAATTTGTTGTAAACAAATTATATAATATGTTATATTTATTAACAAATTTATTTACTCTTATATAAATAAAATTAGTGGCTTCCCAAAAAGGAAAGCCTGTTTAAATTTATCGGATGTATTAAATATTCTTTAATAAATTTACTAAATATTTTAAGTAAATTATTATATTTTCTTAACCTCCAAAACCATACAAAGTACGACCTTGTCGTTTTAATGCATATACAACATCCATAGCTGTAACTGTTTTACGTTTTGCGTGTTCAGTATATGTAACAGCATCCCGAATAACATTTTCAAGGAATACTTTAAGTACACCACGTGTTTCTTCATAAATTAAACCAGAGATACGTTTTACTCCACCTCGTCGTGCTAAACGACGAATTGCAGGTTTTGTAATACCTTGGATATTATCACGCAAAACTTTTCTATGACGTTTTGCACCCCCTTTTCCAAGACCCTTTCCACCTTTTCCTCTGCCAGTCATTTTAATAAAAAATTATTTACAATATTTTAACGAACGGATAACACGTGTGTTAACCTCACAAGTATTGTAATGTATGTGAGCGCCGGTACAATTGTGCCTTTTTATATAAAGCATTAAAGATTTTTTAAGCCACGCCTATACAATTTGATTAGTCCATACTCTGATAGCTATCCAATAGGATATGACAACAAAAATTTTGAAATTTCATATAAATATAAATACAACACATTTATTTCGCATTTAAACATTTGACTTTGTAGTATCAAATTGTCGAATATAATTTTTAAAATTGTGTGTTTTTTTGTAAAAACATTATTATTTGAAAATGGCTAGAACCAAGCAAACTGCACGTAAATCAACTGGTGGTAAAGCACCAAGAAAACAATTAGCAACGAAAGCTGCACGTAAAAGTGCACCAGCAACTGGTGGAGTAAAAAAACCACACAGATATCGTCCTGGTACAGTAGCTTTACGAGAAATTCGTCGTTATCAAAAAAGTACTGAATTGTTAATTCGTAAATTACCATTCCAACGTTTAGTACGTGAAATTGCACAAGATTTTAAAACCGATTTACGTTTTCAAAGTTCAGCTGTTATGGCATTACAAGAAGCTAGTGAAGCCTATTTAGTAGGTTTATTTGAAGATACCAATTTATGCGCAATTCATGCAAAGCGTGTTACAATTATGCCTAAGGATATACAATTGGCAAGACGTATTCGTGGAGAACGTGCATAAGCGTTTTAAATGACAATTTAAAAAAAAAAAAACAAATAAGAAATATTTTCGGTCCTATATATAGGACCAACATATATTATTAAATAAGAGTATATTATTTTTATTAAAAAATATATATATATATATATATATATATATATATATATATATATATATATATATATATAAATATAAATTATTGAAATAAAATTAAACATTATTAAAATTTTGTTATAATTATAAGCGATTGCTATTTCTAAAAATAAATAAATTTCATAAAATTTATATTATTTTATATTCATTTGAAATATTAAAAAAACTTCTCGCTTTAAAGTAACCATGATATGAGTTATAAATGCAATAAAATTTTATACAAAAAATAATATTTATTTGTTGATGAATAATATAAAAGGTTTACATTTCTAAATAACATATATTTATATATGGTGTGTAAAAAAAAAGAAAAGAAGAAAAATAATTTATATTTTTAATATAAAAAGGCAACCGCACACAGTGTTCCCAAGCGGTCACCCATCCAAGTACTGACTGTGCCCAATGTTGCTTAACTTCGGTGATCGGACGAGAACCGGTGTTTTCAACGTGGTATGGCTGTTGCCAGTAATAAATGAAAATTTTTACAAATATATATTTTTCATAAATATCATTAATATTAAAGTATATTATTAAAATTTTCAATGAAGTAATCAATTTAAATATATACTTATTTATTATACCATATATTTTAAATAAAAATGCAACCGCACACAGTATTCTCAAGTGGCCACCCATCCGTGGTACTGACTGTGGCAAATGTTTCTAAACTATTATTTTATAAAATATTTATACAAAAAATAATTTACTCTTATCAAATATTAATTTGTGGCCTGTATTAAGGCCTATGTTATTTTCATTTTTTAGCAAAAATAATGAAATATTTCAATATATTATTAAAGTAACAGATCATTTCTTTTTTGGTGCTGCTTTTTTAATTTTTGTAGGAGATGATTTGGCAACAGAAGCTTTCTTAGCTTTTGGTGCTTTCGGTTTACGAGCAGGGCTACTTTTGGCAGCGGATTTTGTACTTTTTGCTGGTTTTGCTTTAACTGGTGCTTTTTTTGATGCCGCTGATGATTTTGCAGTAACTTTTTTAGCAGCAGTTGATGATGATGGAGTCGCTTTTTTTGCTTTAGGCTTTTTGGCTGCCAATGATGTAGTTGTGGCTTTCTTTTCTTTTGGTGCCCGTTTACTTTTAGCACTCTTTGCTGAACCTTTTGCTCCACTTTCTTTTTTGGATACTTTTGATTTAGCTGAAGAATTAGATGAAGCGGAAGCAGCCAATTTGAATGAACCAGATGCACCTTTACCTTTAGTTTGTACCAAGGCTCCCTCAGTTACAGCAGCTTTTAAATATTTTTTAATAAATGGTGAAATTTTATCAGAATCCACTTTATAATTTGCAGCTAAATATTTTTTAATTGCTTGTAATGATGAACCACCACGTTCTTTTAAATTTTTAATTGCGTTAACAACCATTTCTGATGTACGTGGATGTGTTGGTTTTGAATGTTGTTTTGTACGTTTAGCACCAGAAGCTGTTGCTTTTTTTGTTGGTGTTGTAGAAGCAGCAGTAACCGCAGTTGCTGCAACAGCTGTAGAATTTTCTTCGGCCATATTTTTTACTTTATAAAAATAATGTATTTATTATAAATATTTAAATGATAAAATATAATAATTCTATCAAATAAAAAATAAAGGTTTTCAATTATATCATTATTCACAATAATATAAGTCCCTATGTAAGTCAAAGTACCATGTAGAAAACACATAAAAATTAAATAGTATTTCTAATTTACTGTCGTAGTAAACATGATTTATTTTTTCAATTTCTATAATATATAAAATAATAAATTATAAATTTAATAATAATATTTATTTTATAAATTAAAATATATTTAATTTTTTTATTAACAATTATTAATAAACATAGTTTAATATTAATTATTTCAATCATACAAAACAATAATATTTTTAAGGTAAACTTAAAAAGTATATATTTTTATTTTTTATTTAATATCGATTTATTATAAATTATTAGTATATAAATAATTAAAAAATTTAATATATAAATATATATATTATAGTATAAGATTTCATTTTTAGAAAAACTTTTTTTGTCAATAATGAAAACGTATTATTATGAAATGTGTTAATCGAACATTGACAAAATATATTTCATTAGAAAATACTTTTATTTATGCATTAATATCAATAATTAACTATTAAATTAATTTTTTCATAATTATATAAAGAAATTTTATACTGATATAAGTATTTATATATTATAATATTTATTTTAAATATAAAAAAATTTATGACAAAATATATTATTAGAGTATTTGTTGAGATTAATATAAGATTATTTTAAATAAGAATTAATTTATATAATTATTAAAATATTATTAATTTTATGTTATGTAATTTTAATAAAAATAAATAATAATAATAAATATAAAAATTTTTTAACAATTTAAATTTTATATGATCTAAATAATTTTGTTAAGTACGATATGAGAAATCATTGTAAGCTTCGTTAAGAAACTTTGTAATATAAAATAATAATAATAATATTAAATATATAAATAAATAAAATAAATTTGATACATATTTTTGGTTCATTCTGTGTATAAATCAAAGGATACCGAATAATTGGTAACGGATGCGATATATTATAGTATCGAGTATTAAAACATAATATATAAATTTATCTTGTTATTCAAATTTTTTGTTACTTAACTTATGTATTTAGAAAATTTATAATATTATTTATATAATTGACATAAAATCTTATAAATTGAAATTTTATTAATATGTATCAAAAGAAGAGAGTAACGTATTGATATAATATCAAAGGATACTGATTATTTAAATAACGAATACGTCATATATTGTTTGTGTAACAAAGTTCACTTGGCCATCTAGTTGAAAATAACATTTTCAATAGAAAGTTTATATGCTTTTTTTTTTCTTTAATTATTAAAAAAATAAATTGAAATTTAATTCAATCAAATTTTATAATAATTTTTAAAAAATTTTTCCTTTTAAAAAATATTTTGTGATGTTGTGATAATATGTATTAATACAAGTGCATCCTGATACTTTTATCTCTAGTAAAGGTATGAGTATCATGAACAGTTTTGTTATCTAATGATATTATTTTGATAATATTTTGTGTATATTCTTATAATATTTTGTCTAAATATCATCATAATACAATATTATTTTGATAATATTTTATGAATATTCTTATAATATGTTACCTAAATGTCATCATAATATGATGAATTATTTCCATAATAACATATAAAAAAGAAAAAAAAAAAAAGAATCATTAATTTATAATTATTTAAATTGATTCTTTAAAAAAATATTATAATATATTATTTATAAAAATAATTTTTACTCTTATTTTAAATAAATTTGTGGCCTTTTATTAAAAGGCCTATGATCGATGTATTATTATTATAAAAATTAATGCAATGTTTTTAATTTATGCTTTCTTTTCAGTTTTCTTTGGTAATAACACTGCTTGAATGTTTGGTAATACACCACCTTGAGCAATTGTTACACCAGATAATAATTTATTTAATTCTTCATCATTACGAATTGCCAATTGTAAATGACGTGGAATGATACGTGTTTTTTTGTTATCACGGGCAGCATTACCAGCTAACTCGAGAACTTCTGCAGCCAAATATTCCATAACAGCAGCCAAATATACTGGGGCACCAGCACCTACTCGTTCAGCATAATTTCCTTTTCGTAATAATCTGTGAATTCTTCCAACAGGAAATTGTAATCCTGCTCGGCTTGATCTTGACTTTGCCTTTCCCTTTACTTTACCACCTTTACCTCGTCCAGACATAGCGAATAAATTTATTTAATTAATATTTTTTTTTGTAAATATAATCACACAGATGTGTACGTTACGGGGATTGTAACATAAATGTTTAAAATGTTATTTGGGTATTTTAATTTATAATATTTATAAAATATAAACTTTAAAAATAAACCAATCACCTTATAGTATTATTTTCAGCCAATCAGAGAGTAGTATTCATTTTTATTGTTATATCCATCTTCGCGTATATAATACGCTAGTTGTATACACGACACGCTCATACATATACTGACTGGTGTTCTGTAACTATCTGTGTATATTAATTGTTTGTAACAATGCCACCAAAAACAAGTGGAAAAGCAGCAAAAAAAGCTGGCAAAGCTCAAAAAAATATATCAAAGAGTGATAAGAAAAAGAAGAGGAAGCGCAAGGAATCATATGCAATTTACATTTACAAAGTATTAAAACAAGTGCATCCTGATACTGGTATCTCTAGTAAAGCTATGAGTATCATGAACAGTTTTGTTAATGATATTTTTGAACGTATTGCTGCTGAAGCATCACGTTTAGCACATTATAATAAACGTTCAACAATCACAAGTCGGGAAATTCAAACCGCAGTTCGATTATTATTACCTGGTGAATTGGCAAAGCACGCTGTTAGTGAAGGTACTAAAGCTGTTACAAAATATACAAGTTCAAAATAAATAAATCGAAAATATTATTTAATTGATAACATAAAAATACATCAACATATAAAAACGGCTCTCTTTTTAAGAGAGCCATCAAATTTTTTAAATAAGAGTAAATTATTTTTATATATACAAAAAAATTAAATAAACAATTATTAATATCATATTTAATATAAAATTTTATATATTAATAGCTTGAATATATCTATTATTAGTATATCAATATTATTAATTTTAAATATAATAAAGGATATCGCGGAATATATATCGTAAATCAGTGTAATGCAAATGCATTACATTACCTTTATTATTTTCATTTTACATTTACTACTTGTTTATGTACGCTTATAATTATTAGAAAAAATATTTTTAATAATTTTAAAAAATAAATGAAATAATAAAAATTTAATAATAAATTATTTATTGAAAGTATAAAAAATGGTATAGCAAAATCTTTATTTTCTTTGATTAAGGCGAAATGTTTTATTAGTTATAAATTCGATAATCTCCTATCGATACTTGTTACTCTTAACTTGTATATATAAAAAATATAATAGTATATTAATTTATAATAAAATTTTTTCAAAAATTCAATAAGTTATTGTAAAATAAAATAGATAATATACAAATTATAATTTATTATTGCAGATATATTACAATAAAAAAAAAAAATAAAAATATTTGGTAATGTATGTTATAAACAAAATAATTTGTTGTAAACAAATTATATAATATGTTATATTTATTAACAAATTTATTTACTCTTATATAAATAAAATTAGTGGCTTCCCAAAAAGGAAAGCCTGTTTAAATTTATCGGATGTATTAAATATTCTTTAATAAATTTACTAAATATTTTAAGTAAATTATTATATTTTCTTAACCTCCAAAACCATACAAAGTACGACCTTGTCGTTTTAATGCATATACAACATCCATAGCTGTAACTGTTTTACGTTTTGCGTGTTCAGTATATGTAACAGCATCCCGAATAACATTTTCAAGGAATACTTTAAGTACACCACGTGTTTCTTCATAAATTAAACCAGAGATACGTTTTACTCCACCTCGTCGTGCTAAACGACGAATTGCAGGTTTTGTAATACCTTGGATATTATCACGCAAAACTTTTCTATGACGTTTTGCACCCCCCTTTTCCAAGACCCTTTCCACCTTTTCCTCTGCCAGTCATTTTAATAAAAAATTATTTACAATATTTTAACGAACGGATAACACGTGTGTTAACCTCACAAGTATTGTAATGTATGTGAGCGCCGGTACAATTGTGCCTTTTTATATAAAGCATTAAAGATTTTTTAAGCCACGCCTATACAATTTGATTAGTCCATACTCTGATAGCTATCCAATAGGATATGACAACAAAAATTTTGAAATTTCATATAAATATAAATACAACACATTTATTTCGCATTTAAACATTTGACTTTGTAGTATCAAATTGTCGAATATAATTTTTAAAATTGTGTGTTTTTTTGTAAAAACATTATTATTTGAAAATGGCTAGAACCAAGCAAACTGCACGTAAATCAACTGGTGGTAAAGCACCAAGAAAACAATTAGCAACGAAAGCTGCACGTAAAAGTGCACCAG
>NW_025408104.1:0-24917 GCF_905475395.1 Chrysoperla carnea
GCAATAATAAATTATAATTTGTATATTATCTATTTTATTTTACAATAACTTATTGAATTTTTGAAAAAATTTTATTATAAATTAATATACTATTATATTTTTTATATATACAAGTTAAGAGTAACAAGTATCGATAGGAGATTATCGAATTTATAACTAATAAAACATTTCGCCTTAATCAAAGAAAATAAAGATTTTGCTATACCATTTTTTATACTTTCAATAAATAATTTATTATTAAATTTTTATTATTTCATTTATTTTTTAAAATTATTAAAAATATTTTTCTAATAATTATAAGCGTACATAAACAAGTAGTAAATGTAAAATGAAAATAATAAAGGTAATGTAATGCATTTGCATTACACTGATTTACGATATATATTCCGCGATATCCTTTATTATATTTAAAATTAATAATATTGATATACTAATAATAGATATATTCAAGCTATTAATATATAAAATTTTATATTAAATATGATATTAATAATTGTTTATTTAATTTTTTTGTATATATAAAAATAATTTACTCTTATTTAAAAAATTTGATGGCTCTCTTAAAAAGAGAGCCATTTTTATATGTTGATGTATTTTTATGTTATCAATTAAATAATATTTTCGATTTATTTATTTTGAACTTGTATATTTTGTAACAGCTTTAGTACCTTCACTAACAGCGTGCTTTGCCAATTCACCAGGTAATAATAATCGAACTGCGGTTTGAATTTCCCGACTTGTGATTGTTGAACGTTTATTATAATGTGCTAAACGTGATGCTTCAGCAGCAATACGTTCAAAAATATCATTAACAAAACTGTTCATGATACTCATAGCTTTACTAGAGATACCAGTATCAGGATGCACTTGTTTTAATACTTTGTAAATGTAAATTGCATATGATTCCTTGCGCTTCCTCTTCTTTTTCTTATCACTCTTTGATATATTTTTTTGAGCTTTGCCAGCTTTTTTTGCTGCTTTTCCACTTGTTTTTGGTGGCATTGTTACAAACAATTAATATACACAGATAGTTACAGAACACCAGTCAGTATATGTATGAGCGTGTCGTGTATACAACTAGCGTATTATATACGCGAAGATGGATATAACAATAAAAATGAATACTACTCTCTGATTGGCTGAAAATAATACTATAAGGTGATTGGTTTATTTTTAAAGTTTTATATTTTATAAATATTATAAATTAAAATACCCAAATAACATTTTAAACATTTATGTTACAATCCCCGTAACGTACACATCTGTGTGATTATATTTACAAAAAAAAATATTAATTAAATAAATTTATTCGCTATGTCTGGACGAGGTAAAGGTGGTAAAGTAAAGGGAAAGGCAAAGTCAAGATCAAGCCGAGCAGGATTACAATTTCCTGTTGGAAGAATTCACAGATTATTACGAAAAGGAAATTATGCTGAACGAGTAGGTGCTGGTGCCCCAGTATATTTGGCTGCTGTTATGGAATATTTGGCTGCAGAAGTTCTCGAGTTAGCTGGTAATGCTGCCCGTGATAACAAAAAAACACGTATCATTCCACGTCATTTACAATTGGCAATTCGTAATGATGAAGAATTAAATAAATTATTATCTGGTGTAACAATTGCTCAAGGTGGTGTATTACCAAACATTCAAGCAGTGTTATTACCAAAGAAAACTGAAAAGAAAGCATAAATTAAAAACATTGCATTAATTTTTATAATAATAATACATCGATCATAGGCCTTTTAATAAAAGGCCACAAATTTATTTAAAATAAGAGTAAAAATTATTTTTATAAATAATATATTATAATATTTTTTTAAAGAATCAATTTAAATAATTATAAATTAATGATTCTTTTTTTTTTTTTTCTTTTTTATATGTTATTATGGAAATAATTCATCATATTATGATGACATTTAGGTAACATATTATAAGAATATTCATAAAATATTATCAAAATAATATTGTATTATGATGATATTTAGACAAAATATTATAAGAATATACACAAAATATTATCAAAATAATATCATTAGATAACAAAACTGTTCATGATACTCATACCTTTACTAGAGATAAAAGTATCAGGATGCACTTGTATTAATACATATTATCACAACATCACAAAATATTTTTTAAAAGGAAAAATTTTTAAAAAATTATTATAAAATTTGATTGAATTAAATTTCAATTTATTTTTTTAATAATTAAAGAAAAAAAAAAGCATATAAACTTTCTATTGAAAATGTTATTTTCAACTAGATGGCCAAGTGAACTTTGTTACACAAACAATATATGACGTATTCGTTATTTAAATAATCAGTATCCTTTGATATTATATCAATACGTTACTCTCTTCTTTTGATACATATTAATAAAATTTCAATTTATAAGATTTTATGTCAATTATATAAATAATATTATAAATTTTCTAAATACATAAGTTAAGTAACAAAAAATTTGAATAACAAGATAAATTTATATATTATGTTTTAATACTCGATACTATAATATATCGCATCCGTTACCAATTATTCGGTATCCTTTGATTTATACACAGAATGAACCAAAAATATGTATCAAATTTATTTTATTTATTTATATATTTAATATTATTATTATTATTTTATATTACAAAGTTTCTTAACGAAGCTTACAATGATTTCTCATATCGTACTTAACAAAATTATTTAGATCATATAAAATTTAAATTGTTAAAAAATTTTTATATTTATTATTATTATTTATTTTTATTAAAATTACATAACATAAAATTAATAATATTTTAATAATTATATAAATTAATTCTTATTTAAAATAATCTTATATTAATCTCAACAAATACTCTAATAATATATTTTGTCATAAATTTTTTTATATTTAAAATAAATATTATAATATATAAATACTTATATCAGTATAAAATTTCTTTATATAATTATGAAAAAATTAATTTAATAGTTAATTATTGATATTAATGCATAAATAAAAGTATTTTCTAATGAAATATATTTTGTCAATGTTCGATTAACACATTTCATAATAATACGTTTTCATTATTGAAAAAAAAGTTTTTCTAAAAATGAAATCTTATACTATAATATATATATTTATATATTAAATTTTTTAATTATTTATATACTAATAATTTATAATAAATCGATATTAAATAAAAAATAAAAATATATACTTTTTAAGTTTACCTTAAAAATATTATTGTTTTGTATGATTGAAATAATTAATATTAAACTATGTTTATTAATAATTGTTAATAAAAAAATTAAATATATTTTAATTTATAAAATAAATATTATTATTAAATTTATAATTTATTATTTTATATATTATAGAAATTGAAAAAATAAATCATGTTTACTACGACAGTAAATTAGAAATACTATTTAATTTTTATGTGTTTTCTACATGGTACTTTGACTTACATAGGGACTTATATTATTGTGAATAATGATATAATTGAAAACCTTTATTTTTTATTTGATAGAATTATTATATTTTATCATTTAAATATTTATAATAAATACATTATTTTTATAAAGTAAAAAATATGGCCGAAGAAAATTCTACAGCTGTTGCAGCAACTGCGGTTACTGCTGCTTCTACAACACCAACAAAAAAAGCAACAGCTTCTGGTGCTAAACGTACAAAACAACATTCAAAACCAACACATCCACGTACATCAGAAATGGTTGTTAACGCAATTAAAAATTTAAAAGAACGTGGTGGTTCATCATTACAAGCAATTAAAAAATATTTAGCTGCAAATTATAAAGTGGATTCTGATAAAATTTCACCATTTATTAAAAAATATTTAAAAGCTGCTGTAACTGAGGGAGCCTTGGTACAAACTAAAGGTAAAGGTGCATCTGGTTCATTCAAATTGGCTGCTTCCGCTTCATCTAATTCTTCAGCTAAATCAAAAGTATCCAAAAAAGAAAGTGGAGCAAAAGGTTCAGCAAAGAGTGCTAAAAGTAAACGGGCACCAAAAGAAAAGAAAGCCACAACTACATCATTGGCAGCCAAAAAGCCTAAAGCAAAAAAAGCGACTCCATCATCATCAACTGCTGCTAAAAAAGTTACTGCAAAATCATCAGCGGCATCAAAAAAAGCACCAGTTAAAGCAAAACCAGCAAAAAGTACAAAATCCGCTGCCAAAAGTAGCCCTGCTCGTAAACCGAAAGCACCAAAAGCTAAGAAAGCTTCTGTTGCCAAATCATCTCCTACAAAAATTAAAAAAGCAGCACCAAAAAAGAAATGATCTGTTACTTTAATAATATATTGAAATATTTCATTATTTTTGCTAAAAAATGAAAATAACATAGGCCTTAATACAGGCCACAAATTAATATTTGATAAGAGTAAATTATTTTTTGTATAAATATTTTATAAAATAATAGTTTAGAAACATTTGCCACAGTCAGTACCACGGATGGGTGGCCACTTGAGAATACTGTGTGCGGTTGCATTTTTATTTAAAATATATGGTATAATAAATAAGTATATATTTAAATTGATTACTTCATTGAAAATTTTAATAATATACTTTAATATTAATGATATTTATGAAAAATATATATTTGTAAAAATTTTCATTTATTACTGGCAACAGCCATACCACGTTGAAAACACCGGTTCTCGTCCGATCACCGAAGTTAAGCAACATTGGGCACAGTCAGTACTTGGATGGGTGACCGCTTGGGAACACTGTGTGCGGTTGCCTTTTTATATTAAAAATATAAATTATTTTTCTTCTTTTCTTTTTTTTTACACACCATATATAAATATATGTTATTTAGAAATGTAAACCTTTTATATTATTCATCAACAAATAAATATTATTTTTTGTATAAAATTTTATTGCATTTATAACTCATATCATGGTTACTTTAAAGCGAGAAGTTTTTTTAATATTTCAAATGAATATAAAATAATATAAATTTTATGAAATTTATTTATTTTTAGAAATAGCAATCGCTTATAATTATAACAAAATTTTAATAATGTTTAATTTTATTTCAATAATTTATATTTATATATATATATATATATATATATATATATATATATATATATATATTTTTTAATAAAAATAATATACTCTTATTTAATAATATATGTTGGTCCTATATATAGGACCGAAAATATTTCTTATTTGTTTTTTTTTTTTTAAATTGTCATTTAAAACGCTTATGCACGTTCTCCACGAATACGTCTTGCCAATTGTATATCCTTAGGCATAATTGTAACACGCTTTGCATGAATTGCGCATAAATTGGTATCTTCAAATAAACCTACTAAATAGGCTTCACTAGCTTCTTGTAATGCCATAACAGCTGAACTTTGAAAACGTAAATCGGTTTTAAAATCTTGTGCAATTTCACGTACTAAACGTTGGAATGGTAATTTACGAATTAACAATTCAGTACTTTTTTGATAACGACGAATTTCTCGTAAAGCTACTGTACCAGGACGATATCTGTGTGGTTTTTTTACTCCACCAGTTGCTGGTGCATTTTACGTGCAGCTTTCGTTGCTAATTGTTTTCTTGGTGCTTTACCACCAGTTGATTTACGTGCAGTTTGCTTGGTTCTAGCCATTTTCAAATAATAATGTTTTTACAAAAAAACACACAATTTTAAAAATTATATTCGACAATTTGATACTACAAAGTCAAATGTTTAAATGCGAAATAAATGTGTTGTATTTATATTTATATGAAATTTCAAAATTTTTGTTGTCATATCCTATTGGATAGCTATCAGAGTATGGACTAATCAAATTGTATAGGCGTGGCTTAAAAAATCTTTAATGCTTTATATAAAAAGGCACAATTGTACCGGCGCTCACATACATTACAATACTTGTGAGGTTAACACACGTGTTATCCGTTCGTTAAAATATTGTAAATAATTTTTTATTAAAATGACTGGCAGAGGAAAAGGTGGAAAGGGTCTTGGAAAAGGGGGTGCAAAACGTCATAGAAAAGTTTTGCGTGATAATATCCAAGGTATTACAAAACCTGCAATTCGTCGTTTAGCACGACGAGGTGGAGTAAAACGTATCTCTGGTTTAATTTATGAAGAAACACGTGGTGTACTTAAAGTATTCCTTGAAAATGTTATTCGGGATGCTGTTACATATACTGAACACGCAAAACGTAAAACAGTTACAGCTATGGATGTTGTATATGCATTAAAACGACAAGGTCGTACTTTGTATGGTTTTGGAGGTTAAGAAAATATAATAATTTACTTAAAATATTTAGTAAATTTATTAAAGAATATTTAATACATCCGATAAATTTAAACAGGCTTTCCTTTTTGGGAAGCCACTAATTTTATTTATATAAGAGTAAATAAATTTGTTAATAAATATAACATATTATATAATTTGTTTACAACAAATTATTTTGTTTATAACATACATTACCAAATATTTTTATTTTTTTTTTTTATTGTAATATATCTGCAATAATAAATTATAATTTGTATATTATCTATTTTATTTTACAATAACTTATTGAATTTTTGAAAAAATTTTATTATAAATTAATATACTATTATATTTTTTATATATACAAGTTAAGAGTAACAAGTATCGATAGGAGATTATCGAATTTATAACTAATAAAACATTTCGCCTTAATCAAAGAAAATAAAGATTTTGCTATACCATTTTTTATACTTTCAATAAATAATTTATTATTAAATTTTTATTATTTCATTTATTTTTTAAAATTATTAAAAATATTTTTCTAATAATTATAAGCGTACATAAACAAGTAGTAAATGTAAAATGAAAATAATAAAGGTAATGTAATGCATTTGCATTACACTGATTTACGATATATATTCCGCGATATCCTTTATTATATTTAAAATTAATAATATTGATATACTAATAATAGATATATTCAAGCTATTAATATATAAAATTTTATATTAAATATGATATTAATAATTGTTTATTTAATTTTTTTGTATATATAAAAATAATTTACTCTTATTTAAAAAATTTGATGGCTCTCTTAAAAAGAGAGCCGTTTTTATATGTTGATGTATTTTTATGTTATCAATTAAATAATATTTTCGATTTATTTATTTTGAACTTGTATATTTTGTAACAGCTTTAGTACCTTCACTAACAGCGTGCTTTGCCAATTCACCAGGTAATAATAATCGAACTGCGGTTTGAATTTCCCGACTTGTGATTGTTGAACGTTTATTATAATGTGCTAAACGTGATGCTTCAGCAGCAATACGTTCAAAAATATCATTAACAAAACTGTTCATGATACTCATAGCTTTACTAGAGATACCAGTATCAGGATGCACTTGTTTTAATACTTTGTAAATGTAAATTGCATATGATTCCTTGCGCTTCCTCTTCTTTTTCTTATCACTCTTTGATATATTTTTTTGAGCTTTGCCAGCTTTTTTTGCTGCTTTTCCACTTGTTTTTGGTGGCATTGTTACAAACAATTAATATACACAGATAGTTACAGAACACCAGTCAGTATATGTATGAGCGTGTCGTGTATACAACTAGCGTATTATATACGCGAAGATGGATATAACAATAAAAATGAATACTACTCTCTGATTGGCTGAAAATAATACTATAAGGTGATTGGTTTATTTTTAAAGTTTTATATTTTATAAATATTATAAATTAAAATACCCAAATAACATTTTAAACATTTATGTTACAATCCCCGTAACGTACACATCTGTGTGATTATATTTACAAAAAAAAATATTAATTAAATAAATTTATTCGCTATGTCTGGACGAGGTAAAGGTGGTAAAGTAAAGGGAAAGGCAAAGTCAAGATCAAGCCGAGCAGGATTACAATTTCCTGTTGGAAGAATTCACAGATTATTACGAAAAGGAAATTATGCTGAACGAGTAGGTGCTGGTGCCCCAGTATATTTGGCTGCTGTTATGGAATATTTGGCTGCAGAAGTTCTCGAGTTAGCTGGTAATGCTGCCCGTGATAACAAAAAAACACGTATCATTCCACGTCATTTACAATTGGCAATTCGTAATGATGAAGAATTAAATAAATTATTATCTGGTGTAACAATTGCTCAAGGTGGTGTATTACCAAACATTCAAGCAGTGTTATTACCAAAGAAAACTGAAAAGAAAGCATAAATTAAAAACATTGCATTAATTTTTATAATAATAATACATCGATCATAGGCCTTTTAATAAAAGGCCACAAATTTATTTAAAATAAGAGTAAAAATTATTTTTATAAATAATATATTATAATATTTTTTTAAAGAATCAATTTAAATAATTATAAATTAATGATTCTTTTTTTTTTTTTTCTTTTTTATATGTTATTATGGAAATAATTCATCATATTATGATGACATTTAGGTAACATATTATAAGAATATTCATAAAATATTATCAAAATAATATTGTATTATGATGATATTTAGACAAAATATTATAAGAATATACACAAAATATTATCAAAATAATATCATTAGATAACAAAACTGTTCATGATACTCATACCTTTACTAGAGATAAAAGTATCAGGATGCACTTGTATTAATACATATTATCACAACATCACAAAATATTTTTTAAAAGGAAAAATTTTTTAAAAATTATTATAAAATTTGATTGAATTAAATTTCAATTTATTTTTTTAATAATTAAAGAAAAAAAAAAGCATATAAACTTTCTATTGAAAATGTTATTTTCAACTAGATGGCCAAGTGAACTTTGTTACACAAACAATATATGACGTATTCGTTATTTAAATAATCAGTATCCTTTGATATTATATCAATACGTTACTCTCTTCTTTTGATACATATTAATAAAATTTCAATTTATAAGATTTTATGTCAATTATATAAATAATATTATAAATTTTCTAAATACATAAGTTAAGTAACAAAAAATTTGAATAACAAGATAAATTTATATATTATGTTTTAATACTCGATACTATAATATATCGCATCCGTTACCAATTATTCGGTATCCTTTGATTTATACACAGAATGAACCAAAAATATGTATCAAATTTATTTTATTTATTTATATATTTAATATTATTATTATTATTTTATATTACAAAGTTTCTTAACGAAGCTTACAATGATTTCTCATATCGTACTTAACAAAATTATTTAGATCATATAAAATTTAAATTGTTAAAAAATTTTTATATTTATTATTATTATTTATTTTTATTAAAATTACATAACATAAAATTAATAATATTTTAATAATTATATAAATTAATTCTTATTTAAAATAATCTTATATTAATCTCAACAAATACTCTAATAATATATTTTGTCATAAATTTTTTTATATTTAAAATAAATATTATAATATATAAATACTTATATCAGTATAAAATTTCTTTATATAATTATGAAAAAATTAATTTAATAGTTAATTATTGATATTAATGCATAAATAAAAGTATTTTCTAATGAAATATATTTTGTCAATGTTCGATTAACACATTTCATAATAATACGTTTTCATTATTGACAAAAAAAGTTTTTCTAAAAATGAAATCTTATACTATAATATATATATTTATATATTAAATTTTTTAATTATTTATATACTAATAATTTATAATAAATCGATATTAAATAAAAAATAAAAATATATACTTTTTAAGTTTACCTTAAAAATATTATTGTTTTGTATGATTGAAATAATTAATATTAAACTATGTTTATTAATAATTGTTAATAAAAAAATTAAATATATTTTAATTTATAAAATAAATATTATTATTAAATTTATAATTTATTATTTTATATATTATAGAAATTGAAAAAATAAATCATGTTTACTACGACAGTAAATTAGAAATACTATTTAATTTTTATGTGTTTTCTACATGGTACTTTGACTTACATAGGGACTTATATTATTGTGAATAATGATATAATTGAAAACCTTTATTTTTTATTTGATAGAATTATTATATTTTATCATTTAAATATTTATAATAAATACATTATTTTTATAAAGTAAAAAATATGGCCGAAGAAAATTCTACAGCTGTTGCAGCAACTGCGGTTACTGCTGCTTCTACAACACCAACAAAAAAAGCAACAGCTTCTGGTGCTAAACGTACAAAACAACATTCAAAACCAACACATCCACGTACATCAGAAATGGTTGTTAACGCAATTAAAAATTTAAAAGAACGTGGTGGTTCATCATTACAAGCAATTAAAAAATATTTAGCTGCAAATTATAAAGTGGATTCTGATAAAATTTCACCATTTATTAAAAAATATTTAAAAGCTGCTGTAACTGAGGGAGCCTTGGTACAAACTAAAGGTAAAGGTGCATCTGGTTCATTCAAATTGGCTGCTTCCGCTTCATCTAATTCTTCAGCTAAATCAAAAGTATCCAAAAAAGAAAGTGGAGCAAAAGGTTCAGCAAAGAGTGCTAAAAGTAAACGGGCACCAAAAGAAAAGAAAGCCACAACTACATCATTGGCAGCCAAAAAGCCTAAAGCAAAAAAAGCGACTCCATCATCATCAACTGCTGCTAAAAAAGTTACTGCAAAATCATCAGCGGCATCAAAAAAAGCACCAGTTAAAGCAAAACCAGCAAAAAGTACAAAATCCGCTGCCAAAAGTAGCCCTGCTCGTAAACCGAAAGCACCAAAAGCTAAGAAAGCTTCTGTTGCCAAATCATCTCCTACAAAAATTAAAAAAGCAGCACCAAAAAAGAAATGATCTGTTACTTTAATAATATATTGAAATATTTCATTATTTTTGCTAAAAAATGAAAATAACATAGGCCTTAATACAGGCCACAAATTAATATTTGATAAGAGTAAATTATTTTTTGTATAAATATTTTATAAAATAATAGTTTAGAAACATTTGCCACAGTCAGTACCACGGATGGGTGGCCACTTGAGAATACTGTGTGCGGTTGCATTTTTATTTAAAATATATGGTATAATAAATAAGTATATATTTAAATTGATTACTTCATTGAAAATTTTAATAATATACTTTAATATTAATGATATTTATGAAAAATATATATTTGTAAAAATTTTCATTTATTACTGGCAACAGCCATACCACGTTGAAAACACCGGTTCTCGTCCGATCACCGAAGTTAAGCAACATTGGGCACAGTCAGTACTTGGATGGGTGACCGCTTGGGAACACTGTGTGCGGTTGCCTTTTTATATTAAAAATATAAATTATTTTTCTTCTTTTCTTTTTTTTTACACACCAATATATAAATATATGTTATTTAGAAATGTAAACCTTTTATATTATTCATCAACAAATAAATATTATTTTTTGTATAAAATTTTATTGCATTTATAACTCATATCATGGTTACTTTAAAGCGAGAAGTTTTTTTAATATTTCAAATGAATATAAAATAATATAAATTTTATGAAATTTATTTATTTTTAGAAATAGCAATCGCTTATAATTATAACAAAATTTTAATAATGTTTAATTTTATTTCAATAATTTATATTTATATATATATATATATATATATATATATATATATATATATATATTTTTTAATAAAAATAATATACTCTTATTTAATAATATATGTTGGTCCTATATATAGGACCGAAAATATTTCTTATTTGTTTTTTTTTTTTTAAATTGTCATTTAAAACGCTTATGCACGTTCTCCACGAATACGTCTTGCCAATTGTATATCCTTAGGCATAATTGTAACACGCTTTGCATGAATTGCGCATAAATTGGTATCTTCAAATAAACCTACTAAATAGGCTTCACTAGCTTCTTGTAATGCCATAACAGCTGAACTTTGAAAACGTAAATCGGTTTTAAAATCTTGTGCAATTTCACGTACTAAACGTTGGAATGGTAATTTACGAATTAACAATTCAGTACTTTTTTGATAACGACGAATTTCTCGTAAAGCTACTGTACCAGGACGATATCTGTGTGGTTTTTTTACTCCACCAGTTGCTGGTGCACTTTTACGTGCAGCTTTCGTTGCTAATTGTTTTCTTGGTGCTTTACCACCAGTTGATTTACGTGCAGTTTGCTTGGTTCTAGCCATTTTCAAATAATAATGTTTTTACAAAAAAACACACAATTTTAAAAATTATATTCGACAATTTGATACTACAAAGTCAAATGTTTAAATGCGAAATAAATGTGTTGTATTTATATTTATATGAAATTTCAAAATTTTTGTTGTCATATCCTATTGGATAGCTATCAGAGTATGGACTAATCAAATTGTATAGGCGTGGCTTAAAAAATCTTTAATGCTTTATATAAAAAGGCACAATTGTACCGGCGCTCACATACATTACAATACTTGTGAGGTTAACACACGTGTTATCCGTTCGTTAAAATATTGTAAATAATTTTTTATTAAAATGACTGGCAGAGGAAAAGGTGGAAAGGGTCTTGGAAAAGGGGGTGCAAAACGTCATAGAAAAGTTTTGCGTGATAATATCCAAGGTATTACAAAACCTGCAATTCGTCGTTTAGCACGACGAGGTGGAGTAAAACGTATCTCTGGTTTAATTTATGAAGAAACACGTGGTGTACTTAAAGTATTCCTTGAAAATGTTATTCGGGATGCTGTTACATATACTGAACACGCAAAACGTAAAACAGTTACAGCTATGGATGTTGTATATGCATTAAAACGACAAGGTCGTACTTTGTATGGTTTTGGAGGTTAAGAAAATATAATAATTTACTTAAAATATTTAGTAAATTTATTAAAGAATATTTAATACATCCGATAAATTTAAACAGGCTTTCCTTTTTGGGAAGCCACTAATTTTATTTATATAAGAGTAAATAAATTTGTTAATAAATATAACATCTTATATAATTTGTTTACAACAAATTATTTTGTTTATAACATACATTACCAAATATTTTTATTTTTTTTTTTTATTGTAATATATCTGCAATAATAAATTATAATTTGTATATTATCTATTTTATTTTACAATAACTTATTGAATTTTTGAAAAAATTTTATTATAAATTAATATACTATTATATTTTTTATATATACAAGTTAAGAGTAACAAGTATCGATAGGAGATTATCGAATTTATAACTAATAAAACATTTCGCCTTAATCAAAGAAAATAAAGATTTTGCTATACCATTTTTTATACTTTCAATAAATAATTTATTATTAAATTTTTATTATTTCATTTATTTTTTAAAATTATTAAAAATATTTTTCTAATAATTATAAGCGTACATAAACAAGTAGTAAATGTAAAATGAAAATAATAAAGGTAATGTAATGCATTTGCATTACACTGATTTACGATATATATTCCGCGATATCCTTTATTATATTTAAAATTAATAATATTGATATACTAATAATAGATATATTCAAGCTATTAATATATAAAATTTTATATTAAATATGATATTAATAATTGTTTATTTAATTTTTTTGTATATATAAAAATAATTTACTCTTATTTAAAAAATTTGATGGCTCTCTTAAAAAGAGAGCCGTTTTTATATGTTGATGTATTTTTATGTTATCAATTAAATAATATTTTCGATTTATTTATTTTGAACTTGTATATTTTGTAACAGCTTTAGTACCTTCACTAACAGCGTGCTTTGCCAATTCACCAGGTAATAATAATCGAACTGCGGTTTGAATTTCCCGACTTGTGATTGTTGAACGTTTATTATAATGTGCTAAACGTGATGCTTCAGCAGCAATACGTTCAAAAATATCATTAACAAAACTGTTCATGATACTCATAGCTTTACTAGAGATACCAGTATCAGGATGCACTTGTTTTAATACTTTGTAAATGTAAATTGCATATGATTCCTTGCGCTTCCTCTTCTTTTTCTTATCACTCTTTGATATATTTTTTTGAGCTTTGCCAGCTTTTTTTGCTGCTTTTCCACTTGTTTTTGGTGGCATTGTTACAAACAATTAATATACACAGATAGTTACAGAACACCAGTCAGTATATGTATGAGCGTGTCGTGTATACAACTAGCGTATTATATACGCGAAGATGGATATAACAATAAAAATGAATACTACTCTCTGATTGGCTGAAAATAATACTATAAGGTGATTGGTTTATTTTTAAAGTTTTATATTTTATAAATATTATAAATTAAAATACCCAAATAACATTTTAAACATTTATGTTACAATCCCCGTAACGTACACATCTGTGTGATTATATTTACAAAAAAAAATATTAATTAAATAAATTTATTCGCTATGTCTGGACGAGGTAAAGGTGGTAAAGTAAAGGGAAAGGCAAAGTCAAGATCAAGCCGAGCAGGATTACAATTTCCTGTTGGAAGAATTCACAGATTATTACGAAAAGGAAATTATGCTGAACGAGTAGGTGCTGGTGCCCCAGTATATTTGGCTGCTGTTATGGAATATTTGGCTGCAGAAGTTCTCGAGTTAGCTGGTAATGCTGCCCGTGATAACAAAAAAACACGTATCATTCCACGTCATTTACAATTGGCAATTCGTAATGATGAAGAATTAAATAAATTATTATCTGGTGTAACAATTGCTCAAGGTGGTGTATTACCAAACATTCAAGCAGTGTTATTACCAAAGAAAACTGAAAAGAAAGCATAAATTAAAAACATTGCATTAATTTTTATAATAATAATACATCGATCATAGGCCTTTTAATAAAAGGCCACAAATTTATTTAAAATAAGAGTAAAAATTATTTTTATAAATAATATATTATAATATTTTTTTAAAGAATCAATTTAAATAATTATAAATTAATGATTCTTTTTTTTTTTTTTCTTTTTTATATGTTATTATGGAAATAATTCATCATATTATGATGACATTTAGGTAACATATTATAAGAATATTCATAAAATATTATCAAAATAATATTGTATTATGATGATATTTAGACAAAATATTATAAGAATATACACAAAATATTATCAAAATAATATCATTAGATAACAAAACTGTTCATGATACTCATACCTTTACTAGAGATAAAAGTATCAGGATGCACTTGTATTAATACATATTATCACAACATCACAAAATATTTTTTAAAAGGAAAAATTTTTTAAAAATTATTATAAAATTTGATTGAATTAAATTTCAATTTATTTTTTTAATAATTAAAGAAAAAAAAAAGCATATAAACTTTCTATTGAAAATGTTATTTTCAACTAGATGGCCAAGTGAACTTTGTTACACAAACAATATATGACGTATTCGTTATTTAAATAATCAGTATCCTTTGATATTATATCAATACGTTACTCTCTTCTTTTGATACATATTAATAAAATTTCAATTTATAAGATTTTATGTCAATTATATAAATAATATTATAAATTTTCTAAATACATAAGTTAAGTAACAAAAAATTTGAATAACAAGATAAATTTATATATTATGTTTTAATACTCGATACTATAATATATCGCATCCGTTACCAATTATTCGGTATCCTTTGATTTATACACAGAATGAACCAAAAATATGTATCAAATTTATTTTATTTATTTATATATTTAATATTATTATTATTATTTTATATTACAAAGTTTCTTAACGAAGCTTACAATGATTTCTCATATCGTACTTAACAAAATTATTTAGATCATATAAAATTTAAATTGTTAAAAAATTTTTATATTTATTATTATTATTTATTTTTATTAAAATTACATAACATAAAATTAATAATATTTTAATAATTATATAAATTAATTCTTATTTAAAATAATCTTATATTAATCTCAACAAATACTCTAATAATATATTTTGTCATAAATTTTTTTATATTTAAAATAAATATTATAATATATAAATACTTATATCAGTATAAAATTTCTTTATATAATTATGAAAAAATTAATTTAATAGTTAATTATTGATATTAATGCATAAATAAAAGTATTTTCTAATGAAATATATTTTGTCAATGTTCGATTAACACATTTCATAATAATACGTTTTCATTATTGACAAAAAAAGTTTTTCTAAAAATGAAATCTTATACTATAATATATATATTTATATATTAAATTTTTTAATTATTTATATACTAATAATTTATAATAAATCGATATTAAATAAAAAATAAAAATATATACTTTTTAAGTTTACCTTAAAAATATTATTGTTTTGTATGATTGAAATAATTAATATTAAACTATGTTTATTAATAATTGTTAATAAAAAAATTAAATATATTTTAATTTATAAAATAAATATTATTATTAAATTTATAATTTATTATTTTATATATTATAGAAATTGAAAAAATAAATCATGTTTACTACGACAGTAAATTAGAAATACTATTTAATTTTTATGTGTTTTCTACATGGTACTTTGACTTACATAGGGACTTATATTATTGTGAATAATGATATAATTGAAAACCTTTATTTTTTATTTGATAGAATTATTATATTTTATCATTTAAATATTTATAATAAATACATTATTTTTATAAAGTAAAAAATATGGCCGAAGAAAATTCTACAGCTGTTGCAGCAACTGCGGTTACTGCTGCTTCTACAACACCAACAAAAAAAGCAACAGCTTCTGGTGCTAAACGTACAAAACAACATTCAAAACCAACACATCCACGTACATCAGAAATGGTTGTTAACGCAATTAAAAATTTAAAAGAACGTGGTGGTTCATCATTACAAGCAATTAAAAAATATTTAGCTGCAAATTATAAAGTGGATTCTGATAAAATTTCACCATTTATTAAAAAATATTTAAAAGCTGCTGTAACTGAGGGAGCCTTGGTACAAACTAAAGGTAAAGGTGCATCTGGTTCATTCAAATTGGCTGCTTCCGCTTCATCTAATTCTTCAGCTAAATCAAAAGTATCCAAAAAAGAAAGTGGAGCAAAAGGTTCAGCAAAGAGTGCTAAAAGTAAACGGGCACCAAAAGAAAAGAAAGCCACAACTACATCATTGGCAGCCAAAAAGCCTAAAGCAAAAAAAGCGACTCCATCATCATCAACTGCTGCTAAAAAAGTTACTGCAAAATCATCAGCGGCATCAAAAAAAGCACCAGTTAAAGCAAAACCAGCAAAAAGTACAAAATCCGCTGCCAAAAGTAGCCCTGCTCGTAAACCGAAAGCACCAAAAGCTAAGAAAGCTTCTGTTGCCAAATCATCTCCTACAAAAATTAAAAAAGCAGCACCAAAAAAGAAATGATCTGTTACTTTAATAATATATTGAAATATTTCATTATTTTTGCTAAAAAATGAAAATAACATAGGCCTTAATACAGGCCACAAATTAATATTTGATAAGAGTAAATTATTTTTTGTATAAATATTTTATAAAATAATAGTTTAGAAACATTTGCCACAGTCAGTACCACGGATGGGTGGCCACTTGAGAATACTGTGTGCGGTTGCATTTTTATTTAAAATATATGGTATAATAAATAAGTATATATTTAAATTGATTACTTCATTGAAAATTTTAATAATATACTTTAATATTAATGATATTTATGAAAAATATATATTTGTAAAAATTTTCATTTATTACTGGCAACAGCCATACCACGTTGAAAACACCGGTTCTCGTCCGATCACCGAAGTTAAGCAACATTGGGCACAGTCAGTACTTGGATGGGTGACCGCTTGGGAACACTGTGTGCGGTTGCCTTTTTATATTAAAAATATAAATTATTTTTCTTCTTTTCTTTTTTTTTACACACCATATATAAATATATGTTATTTAGAAATGTAAACCTTTTATATTATTCATCAACAAATAAATATTATTTTTTGTATAAAATTTTATTGCATTTATAACTCATATCATGGTTACTTTAAAGCGAGAAGTTTTTTTAATATTTCAAATGAATATAAAATAATATAAATTTTATGAAATTTATTTATTTTTAGAAATAGCAATCGCTTATAATTATAACAAAATTTTAATAATGTTTAATTTTATTTCAATAATTTATATTTATATATATATATATATATATATATATATATATATATATATATATATTTTTTAATAAAAATAATATACTCTTATTTAATAATATATGTTGGTCCTATATATAGGACCGAAAATATTTCTTATTTGTTTTTTTTTTTTTAAATTGTCATTTAAAACGCTTATGCACGTTCTCCACGAATACGTCTTGCCAATTGTATATCCTTAGGCATAATTGTAACACGCTTTGCATGAATTGCGCATAAATTGGTATCTTCAAATAAACCTACTAAATAGGCTTCACTAGCTTCTTGTAATGCCATAACAGCTGAACTTTGAAAACGTAAATCGGTTTTAAAATCTTGTGCAATTTCACGTACTAAACGTTGGAATGGTAATTTACGAATTAACAATTCAGTACTTTTTTGATAACGACGAATTTCTCGTAAAGCTACTGTACCAGGACGATATCTGTGTGGTTTTTTTACTCCACCAGTTGCTGGTGCACTTTTACGTGCAGCTTTCGTTGCTAATTGTTTTCTTGGTGCTTTACCACCAGTTGATTTACGTGCAGTTTGCTTGGTTCTAGCCATTTTCAAATAATAATGTTTTTACAAAAAAACACACAATTTTAAAAATTATATTCGACAATTTGATACTACAAAGTCAAATGTTTAAATGCGAAATAAATGTGTTGTATTTATATTTATATGAAATTTCAAAATTTTTGTTGTCATATCCTATTGGATAGCTATCAGAGTATGGACTAATCAAATTGTATAGGCGTGGCTTAAAAAATCTTTAATGCTTTATATAAAAAGGCACAATTGTACCGGCGCTCACATACATTACAATACTTGTGAGGTTAACACACGTGTTATCCGTTCGTTAAAATATTGTAAATAATTTTTTATTAAAATGACTGGCAGAGGAAAAGGTGGAAAGGGTCTTGGAAAAGGGGGTGCAAAACGTCATAGAAAAGTTTTGCGTGATAATATCCAAGGTATTACAAAACCTGCAATTCGTCGTTTAGCACGACGAGGTGGAGTAAAACGTATCTCTGGTTTAATTTATGAAGAAACACGTGGTGTACTTAAAGTATTCCTTGAAAATGTTATTCGGGATGCTGTTACATATACTGAACACGCAAAACGTAAAACAGTTACAGCTATGGATGTTGTATATGCATTAAAACGACAAGGTCGTACTTTGTATGGTTTTGGAGGTTAAGAAAATATAATAATTTACTTAAAATATTTAGTAAATTTATTAAAGAATATTTAATACATCCGATAAATTTAAACAGGCTTTCCTTTTTGGGAAGCCACTAATTTTATTTATATAAGAGTAAATAAATTTGTTAATAAATATAACATCTTATATAATTTGTTTACAACAAATTATTTTGTTTATAACATACATTACCAAATATTTTTATTTTTTTTTTTTATTGTAATATATCTGCAATAATAAATTATAATTTGTATATTATCTATTTTATTTTACAATAACTTATTGAATTTTTGAAAAAATTTTATTATAAATTAATATACTATTATATTTTTTATATATACAAGTTAAGAGTAACAAGTATCGATAGGAGATTATCGAATTTATAACTAATAAAACATTTCGCCTTAATCAAAGAAAATAAAGATTTTGCTATACCATTTTTTATACTTTCAATAAATAATTTATTATTAAATTTTTATTATTTCATTTATTTTTTAAAATTATTAAAAATATTTTTCTAATAATTATAAGCGTACATAAACAAGTAGTAAATGTAAAATGAAAATAATAAAGGTAATGTAATGCATTTGCATTACACTGATTTACGATATATATTCCGCGATATCCTTTATTATATTTAAAATTAATAATATTGATATACTAATAATAGATATATTCAAGCTATTAATATATAAAATTTTATATTAAATATGATATTAATAATTGTTTATTTAATTTTTTTGTATATATAAAAATAATTTACTCTTATTTAAAAAATTTGATGGCTCTCTTAAAAAGAGAGCCGTTTTTATATGTTGATGTATTTTTATGTTATCAATTAAATAATATTTTCGATTTATTTATTTTGAACTTGTATATTTTGTAACAGCTTTAGTACCTTCACTAACAGCGTGCTTTGCCAATTCACCAGGTAATAATAATCGAACTGCGGTTTGAATTTCCCGACTTGTGATTGTTGAACGTTTATTATAATGTGCTAAACGTGATGCTTCAGCAGCAATACGTTCAAAAATATCATTAACAAAACTGTTCATGATACTCATAGCTTTACTAGAGATACCAGTATCAGGATGCACTTGTTTTAATACTTTGTAAATGTAAATTGCATATGATTCCTTGCGCTTCCTCTTCTTTTTCTTATCACTCTTTGATATATTTTTTTGAGCTTTGCCAGCTTTTTTTGCTGCTTTTCCACTTGTTTTTGGTGGCATTGTTACAAACAATTAATATACACAGATAGTTACAGAACACCAGTCAGTATATGTATGAGCGTGTCGTGTATACAACTAGCGTATTATATACGCGAAGATGGATATAACAATAAAAATGAATACTACTCTCTGATTGGCTGAAAATAATACTATAAGGTGATTGGTTTATTTTTAAAGTTTTATATTTTATAAATATTATAAATTAAAATACCCAAATAACATTTTAAACATTTATGTTACAATCCCCGTAACGTACACATCTGTGTGATTATATTTACAAAAAAAAATATTAATTAAATAAATTTATTCGCTATGTCTGGACGAGGTAAAGGTGGTAAAGTAAAGGGAAAGGCAAAGTCAAGATCAAGCCGAGCAGGATTACAATTTCCTGTTGGAAGAATTCACAGATTATTACGAAAAGGAAATTATGCTGAACGAGTAGGTGCTGGTGCCCCAGTATATTTGGCTGCTGTTATGGAATATTTGGCTGCAGAAGTTCTCGAGTTAGCTGGTAATGCTGCCCGTGATAACAAAAAAACACGTATCATTCCACGTCATTTACAATTGGCAATTCGTAATGATGAAGAATTAAATAAATTATTATCTGGTGTAACAATTGCTCAAGGTGGTGTATTACCAAACATTCAAGCAGTGTTATTACCAAAGAAAACTGAAAAGAAAGCATAAATTAAAAACATTGCATTAATTTTTATAATAATAATACATCGATCATAGGCCTTTTAATAAAAGGCCACAAATTTATTTAAAATAAGAGTAAAAATTATTTTTATAAATAATATATTATAATATTTTTTTAAAGAATCAATTTAAATAATTATAAATTAATGATTCTTTTTTTTTTTTTTCTTTTTTATATGTTATTATGGAAATAATTCATCATATTATGATGACATTTAGGTAACATATTATAAGAATATTCATAAAATATTATCAAAATAATATTGTATTATGATGATATTTAGACAAAATATTATAAGAATATACACAAAATATTATCAAAATAATATCATTAGATAACAAAACTGTTCATGATACTCATACCTTTACTAGAGATAAAAGTATCAGGATGCACTTGTATTAATACATATTATCACAACATCACAAAATATTTTTTAAAAGGAAAAATTTTTTAAAAATTATTATAAAATTTGATTGAATTAAATTTCAATTTATTTTTTTAATAATTAAAGAAAAAAAAAAGCATATAAACTTTCTATTGAAAATGTTATTTTCAACTAGATGGCCAAGTGAACTTTGTTACACAAACAATATATGACGTATTCGTTATTTAAATAATCAGTATCCTTTGATATTATATCAATACGTTACTCTCTTCTTTTGATACATATTAATAAAATTTCAATTTATAAGATTTTATGTCAATTATATAAATAATATTATAAATTTTCTAAATACATAAGTTAAGTAACAAAAAATTTGAATAACAAGATAAATTTATATATTATGTTTTAATACTCGATACTATAATATATCGCATCCGTTACCAATTATTCGGTATCCTTTGATTTATACACAGAATGAACCAAAAATATGTATCAAATTTATTTTATTTATTTATATATTTAATATTATTATTATTATTTTATATTACAAAGTTTCTTAACGAAGCTTACAATGATTTCTCATATCGTACTTAACAAAATTATTTAGATCATATAAAATTTAAATTGTTAAAAAATTTTTATATTTATTATTATTATTTATTTTTATTAAAATTACATAACATAAAATTAATAATATTTTAATAATTATATAAATTAATTCTTATTTAAAATAATCTTATATTAATCTCAACAAATACTCTAATAATATATTTTGTCATAAATTTTTTTATATTTAAAATAAATATTATAATATATAAATACTTATATCAGTATAAAATTTCTTTATATAATTATGAAAAAATTAATTTAATAGTTAATTATTGATATTAATGCATAAATAAAAGTATTTTCTAATGAAATATATTTTGTCAATGTTCGATTAACACATTTCATAATAATACGTTTTCATTATTGACAAAAAAAGTTTTTCTAAAAATGAAATCTTATACTATAATATATATATTTATATATTAAATTTTTTAATTATTTATATACTAATAATTTATAATAAATCGATATTAAATAAAAAATAAAAATATATACTTTTTAAGTTTACCTTAAAAATATTATTGTTTTGTATGATTGAAATAATTAATATTAAACTATGTTTATTAATAATTGTTAATAAAAAAATTAAATATATTTTAATTTATAAAATAAATATTATTATTAAATTTATAATTTATTATTTTATATATTATAGAAATTGAAAAAATAAATCATGTTTACTACGACAGTAAATTAGAAATACTATTTAATTTTTATGTGTTTTCTACATGGTACTTTGACTTACATAGGGACTTATATTATTGTGAATAATGATATAATTGAAAACCTTTATTTTTTATTTGATAGAATTATTATATTTTATCATTTAAATATTTATAATAAATACATTATTTTTATAAAGTAAAAAATATGGCCGAAGAAAATTCTACAGCTGTTGCAGCAACTGCGGTTACTGCTGCTTCTACAACACCAACAAAAAAAGCAACAGCTTCTGGTGCTAAACGTACAAAACAACATTCAAAACCAACACATCCACGTACATCAGAAATGGTTGTTAACGCAATTAAAAATTTAAAAGAACGTGGTGGTTCATCATTACAAGCAATTAAAAAATATTTAGCTGCAAATTATAAAGTGGATTCTGATAAAATTTCACCATTTATTAAAAAATATTTAAAAGCTGCTGTAACTGAGGGAGCCTTGGTACAAACTAAAGGTAAAGGTGCATCTGGTTCATTCAAATTGGCTGCTTCCGCTTCATCTAATTCTTCAGCTAAATCAAAAGTATCCAAAAAAGAAAGTGGAGCAAAAGGTTCAGCAAAGAGTGCTAAAAGTAAACGGGCACCAAAAGAAAAGAAAGCCACAACTACATCATTGGCAGCCAAAAAGCCTAAAGCAAAAAAAGCGACTCCATCATCATCAACTGCTGCTAAAAAAGTTACTGCAAAATCATCAGCGGCATCAAAAAAAGCACCAGTTAAAGCAAAACCAGCAAAAAGTACAAAATCCGCTGCCAAAAGTAGCCCTGCTCGTAAACCGAAAGCACCAAAAGCTAAGAAAGCTTCTGTTGCCAAATCATCTCCTACAAAAATTAAAAAAGCAGCACCAAAAAAGAAATGATCTGTTACTTTAATAATATATTGAAATATTTCATTATTTTTGCTAAAAAATGAAAATAACATAGGCCTTAATACAGGCCACAAATTAATATTTGATAAGAGTAAATTATTTTTTGTATAAATATTTTATAAAATAATAGTTTAGAAACATTTGCCACAGTCAGTACCACGGATGGGTGGCCACTTGAGAATACTGTGTGCGGTTGCATTTTTATTTAAAATATATGGTATAATAAATAAGTATATATTTAAATTGATTACTTCATTGAAAATTTTAATAATATACTTTAATATTAATGATATTTATGAAAAATATATATTTGTAAAAATTTTCATTTATTACTGGCAACAGCCATACCACGTTGAAAACACCGGTTCTCGTCCGATCACCGAAGTTAAGCAACATTGGGCACAGTCAGTACTTGGATGGGTGACCGCTTGGGAACACTGTGTGCGGTTGCCTTTTTATATTAAAAATATAAATTATTTTTCTTCTTTTCTTTTTTTTTACACACCATATATAAATATATGTTATTTAGAAATGTAAACCTTTTATATTATTCATCAACAAATAAATATTATTTTTTGTATAAAATTTTATTGCATTTATAACTCATATCATGGTTACTTTAAAGCGAGAAGTTTTTTTAATATTTCAAATGAATATAAAATAATATAAATTTTATGAAATTTATTTATTTTTAGAAATAGCAATCGCTTATAATTATAACAAAATTTTAATAATGTTTAATTTTATTTCAATAATTTATATTTATATATATATATATATATATATATATATATATATATATATATATATTTTTTAATAAAAATAATATACTCTTATTTAATAATATATGTTGGTCCTATATATAGGACCGAAAATATTTCTTATTTGTTTTTTTTTTTTTAAATTGTCATTTAAAACGCTTATGCACGTTCTCCACGAATACGTCTTGCCAATTGTATATCCTTAGGCATAATTGTAACACGCTTTGCATGAATTGCGCATAAATTGGTATCTTCAAATAAACCTACTAAATAGGCTTCACTAGCTTCTTGTAATGCCATAACAGCTGAACTTTGAAAACGTAAATCGGTTTTAAAATCTTGTGCAATTTCACGTACTAAACGTTGGAATGGTAATTTACGAATTAACAATTCAGTACTTTTTTGATAACGA
>NW_025408105.1:0-24798 GCF_905475395.1 Chrysoperla carnea
AATATACACAAAATATTATCAAAATAATATCATTAGATAACAAAACTGTTCATGATACTCATACCTTTACTAGAGATAAAAGTATCAGGATGCACTTGTATTAATACATATTATCACAACATCACAAAATATTTTTTAAAAGGAAAAATTTTTTTAAAATTATTATAAAATTTGATTGAATTAAATTTCAATTTATTTTTTTAATAATTAAAGAAAAAAAAAAAAAAAGCATATAAACTTTCTATTGAAAATGTTATTTTAAACTAGATGGCCAAGTGAACTTCGTTACACAAACAATATATGACGTATTCGTTATTTAAATAATCAGTATCCTTTGATATTATATCAATACGTTACTATCTTCTTTTGATACATATTAATAAAATTTCAATTTATAAGATTTTATGTCAATTATATAAATAATATTATAAATTTTCTAAATACATAAGTTAAGTAACAAAAAATTTGAATAACAAGATAAATTTATATATTATGTTTTAATACTCGATACTATAATATATCGCATCCGTTACCAATTATTCGGTATCCTTTGATTTATACACAGAATGAACTAAAAATATATATCAAATTTATTTTATTTATTTATATATTTAATATTATTATTATTATTTTATATTACAAAGTTTCTTAACGAAGCTTACAATGATTTCTCATATCGTACTTAACAAAATTATTTAGATCATATAAAATTTAAATTGTTAAAAAATTTGTATATTTATTATTATTATTATTTATTTTTATTAAAATTACATAACATAAAATTAATAATATTTTAATAATTATATAAATTAATTCTTATTTAAAATAATCTTATATTAATCTCAACAAATACTCTAATAATATATTTTGTCATAAATTTTTTTATATTTAAAATAAATATTATAATATATAAATACTTATATCAGTATAAAATTTCTTTATATAATTATGAAAAAATTAATTTAATAGTTAATTATTGATATTAATGCATAAATAAAAGTATTTTCTAATGAAATATATTTTGTCAATGTTCGATTAACACATTTCATAATAATACGTTTTCATTATTGACAAAAAAAGTTTTTCTAAAAATGAAATCTTATACTATAATATATATATTTATATATTAAATTTTTTAATTATTTATATACTAATAATTTATAATAAATCGATATTAAATAAAAAATAAAAATATATACTTTTTAAGTTTACCTTAAAAATATTATTGTTTTGTATGATTGAAATAATTAATATTAAACTATGTTTATTAATAATTGTTAATAAAAAAATTAAATATATTTTAATTTATAAAATAAATATTATTATTAAATTTATAATTTATTATTTTATATATTATAGAAATTGAAAAAATAAATCATGTTTACTACGACAGTAAATTAGAAATACTATTTAATTTTTATGTGTTTTCTACATGGTACTTTGACTTACATAGGGACTTATATTATTGTGAATAATGATATAATTGAAAACCTTTATTTTTTATTTGATAGAATTATTATATTTTATCATTTAAATATTTATAATAAATACATTATTTTTATAAAGTAAAAAAATATGGCCGAAGAAAATTCTACAGCTGTTGCAGCAACTGCGGTTACTGCTGCTTCTACAACACCAACAAAAAAAGCAACAGCTTCTGGTGCTAAACGTACAAAACAACATTCAAAACCAACACATCCACGTACATCAGAAATGGTTGTTAACGCAATTAAAAATTTAAAAGAACGTGGTGGTTCATCATTACAAGCAATTAAAAAATATTTAGCTGCAAATTATAAAGTGGATTCTGATAAAATTTCACCATTTATTAAAAAATATTTAAAAGCTGCTGTAACTGAGGGAGCCTTGGTACAAACTAAAGGTAAAGGTGCATCTGGTTCATTCAAATTGGCTGCTTCCGCTTCATCTAATTCTTCAGCTAAATCAAAAGTATCCAAAAAAGAAAGTGGAGCAAAAGGTTCAGCAAAGAGTGCTAAAAGTAAACGGGCACCAAAAGAAAAGAAAGCCACAACTACATCATTGGCAGCCAAAAAGCCTAAAGCAAAAAAAGCGACTCCATCATCATCAACTGCTGCTAAAAAAGTTACTGCAAAATCATCAGCGGCATCAAAAAAAGCACCAGTTAAAGCAAAACCAGCAAAAAGTACAAAATCCGCTGCCAAAAGTAGCCCTGCTCGTAAACCGAAAGCACCAAAAGCTAAGAAAGCTTCTGTTGCCAAATCATCTCCTACAAAAATTAAAAAAGCAGCACCAAAAAAGAAATGATCTGTTACTTTAATAATATATTGAAATATTTCATTATTTTTGCTAAAAAATGAAAATAACATAGGCCTTAATACAGGCCACAAATTAATATTTGATAAGAGTAAATTATTTTTTGTATAAATATTTTATAAAATAATAGTTTAGAAACATTTGCCACAGTCAGTACCACGGATGGGTGGCCACTTGAGAATACTGTGTGCGGTTGCATTTTTATTTAAAATATATGGTATAATAAATAAGTATATATTTAAATTGATTACTTCATTGAAAATTTTAATAATATACTTTAATATTAATGATATTTATGAAAAATATATATTTGTAAAAATTTTCATTTATTACTGGCAACAGCCATACCACGTTGAAAACACCGGTTCTCGTCCGATCACCGAAGTTAAGCAACATTGGGCACAGTCAGTACTTGGATGGGTGACCGCTTGGGAACACTGTGTGCGGTTGCCTTTTTATATTAAAAATATATATTATTTTTCTTCTTTTCTTTTTTTTTACACACCATATATAAATATATGTTATTTAGAAATGTAAACCTTTTATATTATTCGTCAACAAATAAATATTATTTTTTGTATAAAATTTTATTGCATTTATAACTCATATCATGGTTACTTTAAAGCGAGAAGTTTTTTTAATATTTCAAATGAATATAAAATAATATAAATTTTATGAAATTTATTTATTTTTAGAAATAGCAATCGCTTATAATTATAACAAAATTTTAATAATGTTTAATTTTATTTCAATAATTTATATATATATATATATATATATATTTTTTAATAAAAATAATATACTCTTATTTAATAATATATGTTGGTCCTATATATAGGACCGAAAATATTTCTTATTTGTTTTTTTTTTTTTAAATTGTCATTTAAAACGCTTATGCACGTTCTCCACGAATACGTCTTGCCAATTGTATATCCTTAGGCATAATTGTAACACGCTTTGCATGAATTGCGCATAAATTGGTATCTTCAAATAAACCTACTAAATAGGCTTCACTAGCTTCTTGTAATGCCATAACAGCTGAACTTTGGAAACGTAAATCGGTTTTAAAATCTTGTGCAATTTCACGTACTAAACGTTGGAATGGTAATTTACGAATTAACAATTCAGTACTTTTTTGATAACGACGAATTTCTCGTAAAGCTACTGTACCAGGACGATATCTGTGTGGTTTTTTTACTCCACCAGTTGCTGGTGCACTTTTACGTGCAGCTTTCGTTGCTAATTGTTTTCTTGGTGCTTTACCACCAGTTGATTTACGTGCAGTTTGCTTGGTTCTAGCCATTTTCAAATAATAATGTTTTTACAAAAAAACACACAATTTTAAAAATTATATTCGACAATTTGATACTACAAAGTCAAATGTTTAAATGCGAAATAAATGTGTTGTATTTATATTTATATGAAATTTCAAAATTTTTGTTGTCATATCCTATTGGATAGCTATCAGAGTATGGACTAATCAAATTGTATAGGCGTGGCTTAAAAAATCTTTAATGCTTTATATAAAAAGGCACAATTGTACCGGCGCTCACATACATTACAATACTTGTGAGGTTAACACACGTGTTATCCGTTCGTTAAAATATTGTAAATAATTTTTTATTAAAATGACTGGCAGAGGAAAAGGTGGAAAGGGTCTTGGAAAAGGGGGTGCAAAACGTCATAGAAAAGTTTTGCGTGATAATATCCAAGGTATTACAAAACCTGCAATTCGTCGTTTAGCACGACGAGGTGGAGTAAAACGTATCTCTGGTTTAATTTATGAAGAAACACGTGGTGTACTTAAAGTATTCCTTGAAAATGTTATTCGGGATGCTGTTACATATACTGAACACGCAAAACGTAAAACAGTTACAGCTATGGATGTTGTATATGCATTAAAACGACAAGGTCGTACTTTGTATGGTTTTGGAGGTTAAGAAAATATAATAATTTACTTAAAATATTTAGTAAATTTATTAAAGAATATTTAATACATCCGATAAATTTAAACAGGCTTTCCTTTTTGGGAAGCCACTAATTTTATTTATATAAGAGTAAATAAATTTGTTAATAAATATAACATATTATATAATTTGTTTACAACAAATTATTTTGTTTATAACATACATTACCAAATATTTTTATTTATTTTTTTTTTTTATTGTAATATATCTGCAATAATAACTTATAATTTGTATATTATCTATTTTATTTTACAATAACTTATTGAATTTTTGAAAAAATTTTATTATAAATTAATATACTATTATATTTTTTATATATACAAGTTAAGAGTAACAAGTATCGATAGGAGATTATCGAATTTATAACTAATAAAACATTTCGCCTTAATCAAAGAAAATAAAGATTTTGCTATACCATTTTTTATACTTTCAATAAATAATTTATTATTAAATTTTTATTATTTCATTTATTTTTTAAAATTATTAAAAATATTTTTCTAATAATTATAAGCGTACATAAACAAGTAGTAAATGTAAAATGAAAATAATAAAGGTAATGTAATGCATTTGCATTACACTGATTTACGATATATATTCCGCGATATCCTTTATTATATTTAAAATTAATAATATTGATATACTAATAATAGATATATTCAAGCTATTAATATATAAAATTTTATATTAAATATGATATTAATAATTGTTTATTTTATTTTTTTGTATATATAAAAATAATTTACTCTTATTTAAAAAATTTGATGGCTCTCTTAAAAAGAGAGCCGTTTTTATATGTTGATGTATTTTTATGTTATCAATTAAATAATATTTTCGATTTATTTATTTTGAACTTGTATATTTTGTAACAGCTTTAGTACCTTCACTAACAGCGTGCTTTGCCAATTCACCAGGTAATAATAATCGAACTGCGGTTTGAATTTCCCGACTTGTGATTGTTGAACGTTTATTATAATGTGCTAAACGTGATGCTTCAGCAGCAATACGTTCAAAAATATCATTAACAAAACTGTTCATGATACTCATAGCTTTACTAGAGATACCAGTATCAGGATGCACTTGTTTTAATACTTTGTAAATGTAAATTGCATATGATTCCTTGCGCTTCCTCTTCTTTTTCTTATCACTCTTTGATATATTTTTTTGAGCTTTGCCAGCTTTTTTTGCTGCTTTTCCACTTGTTTTTGGTGGCATTGTTACAAACAATTAATATACACAGATAGTTACAGAACACCAGTCAGTATATGTATGAGCGTGTCGTGTATACAACTAGCGTATTATATACGCGAAGATGGATATAACAATAAAAATGAATACTACTCTCTGATTGGCTGAAAATAATACTATAAGGTGATTGGTTTATTTTTAAAGTTTTATATTTTATAAATATTATAAATTAAAATACCCAAATAACATTTTAAACATTTATGTTACAATCCCCGTAACGTACACATCTGTGTGATTATATTTACAAAAAAAAGTATTAATTAAATAAATTTATTCGCTATG
Organism: Chrysoperla carnea; assembly: GCF_905475395.1. NCBI lineage: Eukaryota > Metazoa > Arthropoda > Insecta > Neuroptera > Chrysopidae > Chrysoperla > Chrysoperla carnea. The sequence goes on from NW_025408105.1 coordinate 5,790, forward strand.
TCTGGACGAGGTAAAGGTGGTAAAGTAAAGGGAAAGGCAAAGTCAAGATCAAGCCGAGCAGGATTACAATTTCCTGTTGGAAGAATTCACAGATTATTACGAAAAGGAAATTATGCTGAACGAGTAGGTGCTGGTGCCCCAGTATATTTGGCTGCTGTTATGGAATATTTGGCTGCAGAAGTTCTCGAGTTAGCTGGTAATGCTGCCCGTGATAACAAAAAAACACGTATCATTCCACGTCATTTACAATTGGCAATTCGTAATGATGAAGAATTAAATAAATTATTATCTGGTGTAACAATTGCTCAAGGTGGTGTATTACCAAACATTCAAGCAGTGTTATTACCAAAGAAAACTGAAAAGAAAGCATAAATTAAAAACATTGCATTAATTTTTATAATAATAATACATCGATCATAGGCCTTTTAATAAAAGGCCACAAATTTATTTAAAATAAGAGTAAAAATTATTTTTATAAATAATATATTATAATATTTTTTTAAAGAATCAATTTAAATAATTATAAATTAATGATTCTTTTTTTTTTTTCTTTTTTTATATGTTATTATGGAAATAATTCATCATATTATGATGACATTTAGGTAACATATTATAAGAATATTCATAAAATATTATCAAAATAATATTGTATTATGATGATATTTAGACAAAATATTATAAGAATATACACAAAATATTATCAAAATAATATCATTAGATAACAAAACTGTTCATGATACTCATACCTTTACTAGAGATAAAAGTATCAGGATGCACTTGTATTAATACATATTATCACAACATCACAAAATATTTTTTAAAAGGAAAAATTTTTTTAAAATTATTATAAAATTTGATTGAATTAAATTTCAATTTATTTTTTTAATAATTAAAGAAAAAAAAAAAAAAAGCATATAAACTTTCTATTGAAAATGTTATTTTAAACTAGATGGCCAAGTGAACTTCGTTACACAAACAATATATGACGTATTCGTTATTTAAATAATCAGTATCCTTTGATATTATATCAATACGTTACTCTCTTCTTTTGATACATATTAATAAAATTTCAATTTATAAGATTTTATGTCAATTATATAAATAATATTATAAATTTTCTAAATACATAAGTTAAGTAACAAAAAATTTGAATAACAAGATAAATTTATATATTATGTTTTAATACTCGATACTATAATATATCGCATCCGTTACCAATTATTCGGTATCCTTTGATTTATACACAGAATGAACTAAAAATATATATCAAATTTATTTTATTTATTTATATATTTAATATTATTATTATTATTTTATATTACAAAGTTTCTTAACGAAGCTTACAATGATTTCTCATATCGTACTTAACAAAATTATTTAGATCATATAAAATTTAAATTGTTAAAAAATTTGTATATTTATTATTATTATTATTTATTTTTATTAAAATTACATAACATAAAATTAATAATATTTTAATAATTATATAAATTAATTCTTATTTAAAATAATCTTATATTAATCTCAACAAATACTCTAATAATATATTTTGTCATAAATTTTTTTATATTTAAAATAAATATTATAATATATAAATACTTATATCAGTATAAAATTTCTTTATATAATTATGAAAAAATTAATTTAATAGTTAATTATTGATATTAATGCATAAATAAAAGTATTTTCTAATGAAATATATTTTGTCAATGTTCGATTAACACATTTCATAATAATACGTTTTCATTATTGACAAAAAAAGTTTTTCTAAAAATGAAATCTTATACTATAATATATATATTTATATATTAAATTTTTTAATTATTTATATACTAATAATTTATAATAAATCGATATTAAATAAAAAATAAAAATATATACTTTTTAAGTTTACCTTAAAAATATTATTGTTTTGTATGATTGAAATAATTAATATTAAACTATGTTTATTAATAATTGTTAATAAAAAAATTAAATATATTTTAATTTATAAAATAAATATTATTATTAAATTTATAATTTATTATTTTATATATTATAGAAATTGAAAAAATAAATCATGTTTACTACGACAGTAAATTAGAAATACTATTTAATTTTTATGTGTTTTCTACATGGTACTTTGACTTACATAGGGACTTATATTATTGTGAATAATGATATAATTGAAAACCTTTATTTTTTATTTGATAGAATTATTATATTTTATCATTTAAATATTTATAATAAATACATTATTTTTATAAAGTAAAAAAATATGGCCGAAGAAAATTCTACAGCTGTTGCAGCAACTGCGGTTACTGCTGCTTCTACAACACCAACAAAAAAAGCAACAGCTTCTGGTGCTAAACGTACAAAACAACATTCAAAACCAACACATCCACGTACATCAGAAATGGTTGTTAACGCAATTAAAAATTTAAAAGAACGTGGTGGTTCATCATTACAAGCAATTAAAAAATATTTAGCTGCAAATTATAAAGTGGATTCTGATAAAATTTCACCATTTATTAAAAAATATTTAAAAGCTGCTGTAACTGAGGGAGCCTTGGTACAAACTAAAGGTAAAGGTGCATCTGGTTCATTCAAATTGGCTGCTTCCGCTTCATCTAATTCTTCAGCTAAATCAAAAGTATCCAAAAAAGAAAGTGGAGCAAAAGGTTCAGCAAAGAGTGCTAAAAGTAAACGGGCACCAAAAGAAAAGAAAGCCACAACTACATCATTGGCAGCCAAAAAGCCTAAAGCAAAAAAAGCGACTCCATCATCATCAACTGCTGCTAAAAAAGTTACTGCAAAATCATCAGCGGCATCAAAAAAAGCACCAGTTAAAGCAAAACCAGCAAAAAGTACAAAATCCGCTGCCAAAAGTAGCCCTGCTCGTAAACCGAAAGCACCAAAAGCTAAGAAAGCTTCTGTTGCCAAATCATCTCCTACAAAAATTAAAAAAGCAGCACCAAAAAAGAAATGATCTGTTACTTTAATAATATATTGAAATATTTCATTATTTTTGCTAAAAAATGAAAATAACATAGGCCTTAATACAGGCCACAAATTAATATTTGATAAGAGTAAATTATTTTTTGTATAAATATTTTATAAAATAATAGTTTAGAAACATTTGCCACAGTCAGTACCACGGATGGGTGGCCACTTGAGAATACTGTGTGCGGTTGCATTTTTATTTAAAATATATGGTATAATAAATAAGTATATATTTAAATTGATTACTTCATTGAAAATTTTAATAATATACTTTAATATTAATGATATTTATGAAAAATATATATTTGTAAAAATTTTCATTTATTACTGGCAACAGCCATACCACGTTGAAAACACCGGTTCTCGTCCGATCACCGAAGTTAAGCAACATTGGGCACAGTCAGTACTTGGATGGGTGACCGCTTGGGAACACTGTGTGCGGTTGCCTTTTTATATTAAAAATATATATTATTTTTCTTCTTTTCTTTTTTTTTACACACCATATATAAATATATGTTATTTAGAAATGTAAACCTTTTATATTATTCGTCAACAAATAAATATTATTTTTTGTATAAAATTTTATTGCATTTATAACTCATATCATGGTTACTTTAAAGCGAGAAGTTTTTTTAATATTTCAAATGAATATAAAATAATATAAATTTTATGAAATTTATTTATTTTTAGAAATAGCAATCGCTTATAATTATAACAAAATTTTAATAATGTTTAATTTTATTTCAATAATTTATATATATATATATATATATATATTTTTTAATAAAAATAATATACTCTTATTTAATAATATATGTTGGTCCTATATATAGGACCGAAAATATTTCTTATTTGTTTTTTTTTTTTTAAATTGTCATTTAAAACGCTTATGCACGTTCTCCACGAATACGTCTTGCCAATTGTATATCCTTAGGCATAATTGTAACACGCTTTGCATGAATTGCGCATAAATTGGTATCTTCAAATAAACCTACTAAATAGGCTTCACTAGCTTCTTGTAATGCCATAACAGCTGAACTTTGGAAACGTAAATCGGTTTTAAAATCTTGTGCAATTTCACGTACTAAACGTTGGAATGGTAATTTACGAATTAACAATTCAGTACTTTTTTGATAACGACGAATTTCTCGTAAAGCTACTGTACCAGGACGATATCTGTGTGGTTTTTTTACTCCACCAGTTGCTGGTGCACTTTTACGTGCAGCTTTCGTTGCTAATTGTTTTTTTGGTGCTTTACCACCAGTTGATTTACGTGCAGTTTGCTTGGTTCTAGCCATTTTCAAATAATAATGTTTTTACAAAAAAACACACAATTTTAAAAATTATATTCGACAATTTGATACTACAAAGTCAAATGTTTAAATGCGAAATAAATGTGTTGTATTTATATTTATATGAAATTTCAAAATTTTTGTTGTCATATCCTATTGGATAGCTATCAGAGTATGGACTAATCAAATTGTATAGGCGTGGCTTAAAAAATCTTTAATGCTTTATATAAAAAGGCACAATTGTACGGCGCTCACATACATTACAATACTTGTGAGGTTAACACACGTGTTATCCGTTCGTTAAAATATTGTAAATAATTTTTTATTAAAATGACTGGCAGAGGAAAAGGTGGAAAGGGTCTTGGAAAAGGGGGTGCAAAACGTCATAGAAAAGTTTTGCGTGATAATATCCAAGGTATTACAAAACCTGCAATTCGTCGTTTAGCACGACGAGGTGGAGTAAAACGTATCTCTGGTTTAATTTATGAAGAAACACGTGGTGTACTTAAAGTATTCCTTGAAAATGTTATTCGGGATGCTGTTACATATACTGAACACGCAAAACGTAAAACAGTTACAGCTATGGATGTTGTATATGCATTAAAACGACAAGGTCGTACTTTGTATGGTTTTGGAGGTTAAGAAAATATAATAATTTACTTAAAATATTTAGTAAATTTATTAAAGAATATTTAATACATCCGATACAATTTAAACAGGCTTTCCTTTTTGGGAAGCCACTAATTTTATTTATATAAGAGTAAATAAATTTGTTAATAAATATAACATATTATATAATTTGTTTACAACAAATTATTTTGTTTATAACATACATTACCAAATATTTTTATTTATTTTTTTTTTTTTTATTGTAATATATCTGCAATAATAAATTATAATTTGTATATTATCTATTTTATTTTACAATAACTTATTGAATTTTTGAAAAAATTTTATTATAAATTAATATACTATTATATTTTTTATATATACAAGTTAAGAGTAACAAGTATCGATAGGAGATTATCGAATTTATAACTAATAAAACATTTCGCCTTAATCAAAGAAAATAAAGATTTTGCTATACCATTTTTTATACTTTCAATAAATAATTTATTATTAAATTTTTATTATTTCATTTATTTTTTAAAATTATTAAAAATATTTTTCTAATAATTATAAGCGTACATAAACAAGTAGTAAATGTAAAATGAAAATAATAAAGGTAATGTAATGCATTTGCATTACACTGATTTACGATATATATTCCGCGATATCCTTTATTATATTTAAAATTAATAATATTGATATACTAATAATAGATATATTCAAGCTATTAATATATAAAATTTTATATTAAATATGATATTAATAATTGTTTATTTTATTTTTTTGTATATATAAAAATAATTTACTCTTATTTAAAAAATTTGATGGCTCTCTTAAAAAGAGAGCCGTTTTTATATGTTGATGTATTTTTATGTTATCAATTAAATAATATTTTCGATTTATTTATTTTGAACTTGTATATTTTGTAACAGCTTTAGTACCTTCACTAACAGCGTGCTTTGCCAATTCACCAGGTAATAATAATCGAACTGCGGTTTGAATTTCCCGACTTGTGATTGTTGAACGTTTATTATAATGTGCTAAACGTGATGCTTCAGCAGCAATACGTTCAAAAATATCATTAACAAAACTGTTCATGATACTCATAGCTTTACTAGAGATACCAGTATCAGGATGCACTTGTTTTAATACTTTGTAAATGTAAATTGCATATGATTCCTTGCGCTTCCTCTTCTTTTTCTTATCACTCTTTGATATATTTTTTTGAGCTTTGCCAGCTTTTTTTGCTGCTTTTCCACTTGTTTTTGGTGGCATTGTTACAAACAATTAATATACACAGATAGTTACAGAACACCAGTCAGTATATGTATGAGCGTGTCGTGTATACAACTAGCGTATTATATACGCGAAGATGGATATAACAATAAAAATGAATACTACTCTCTGATTGGCTAAAAATAATACTATAAGGTGATTGGTTTATTTTTAAAGTTTTATATTTTATAAATATTATAAATTAAAATACCCAAATAACATTTTAAACATTTATGTTACAATCCCCGTAACGTACACATCTGTGTGATTATATTTACAAAAAAAAATATTAATTAAATAAATTTATTCGCTATGTCTGGACGAGGTAAAGGTGGTAAAGTAAAGGGAAAGGCAAAGTCAAGATCAAGCCGAGCAGGATTACAATTTCCTGTTGGAAGAATTCACAGATTATTACGAAAAGGAAATTATGCTGAACGAGTAGGTGCTGGTGCCCCAGTATATTTGGCTGCTGTTATGGAATATTTGGCTGCAGAAGTTCTCGAGTTAGCTGGTAATGCTGCCCGTGATAACAAAAAAACACGTATCATTCCACGTCATTTACAATTGGCAATTCGTAATGATGAAGAATTAAATAAATTATTATCTGGTGTAACAATTGCTCAAGGTGGTGTATTACCAAACATTCAAGCAGTGTTATTACCAAAGAAAACTGAAAAGAAAGCATAAATTAAAAACATTGCATTAATTTTTATAATAATAATACATCGATCATAGGCCTTTTAATAAAAGGCCACAAATTTATTTAAAATAAGAGTAAAAATTATTTTTATAAATAATATATTATAATATTTTTTTAAAGAATCAATTTAAATAATTATAAATTAATGATTCTTTTTTTTTTTTTCTTTTTTTATATGTTATTATGGAAATAATTCATCATATTATGATGACATTTAGGTAACATATTATAAGAATATTCATAAAATATTATCAAAATAATATTGTATTATGATGATATTTAGACAAAATATTATAAGAATATACACAAAATATTATCAAAATAATATCATTAGATAACAAAACTGTTCATGATACTCATACCTTTACTAGAGATAAAAGTATCAGGATGCACTTGTATTAATACATATTATCACAACATCACAAAATATTTTTTAAAAGGAAAAATTTTTTTAAAATTATTATAAAATTTGATTGAATTAAATTTCAATTTATTTTTTTAATAATTAAAGAAAAAAAAAAACAAAGCATATAAACTTTCTATTGAAAATGTTATTTTAAACTAGATGGCCAAGTGAACTTCGTTACACAAACAATATATGACGTATTCGTTATTTAAATAATCAGTATCCTTTGATATTATATCAATACGTTACTCTCTTCTTTTGATACATATTAATAAAATTTCAATTTATAAGATTTTATGTCAATTATATAAATAATATTATAAATTTTCTAAATACATAAGTTAAGTAACAAAAAATTTGAATAACAAGATAAATTTATATATTATGTTTTAATACTCGATACTATAATATATCGCATCCGTTACCAATTATTCGGTATCCTTTGATTTATACACAGAATGAACTAAAAATATATATCAAATTTATTTTATTTATTTATATATTTAATATTATTATTATTATTTTATATTACAAAGTTTCTTAACGAAGCTTACAATGATTTCTCATATCGTACTTAACAAAATTATTTAGATCATATAAAATTTAAATTGTTAAAAAATTTGTATATTTATTATTATTATTATTTATTTTTATTAAAATTACATAACATAAAATTAATAATATTTTAATAATTATATAAATTAATTCTTATTTAAAATAATCTTATATTAATCTCAACAAATACTCTAATAATATATTTTGTCATAAATTTTTTTATATTTAAAATAAATATTATAATATATAAATACTTATATCAGTATAAAATTTCTTTATATAATTATGAAAAAATTAATTTAATAGTTAATTATTGATATTAATGCATAAATAAAAGTATTTTCTAATGAAATATATTTTGTCAATGTTCGATTAACACATTTCATAATAATACGTTTTCATTATTGACAAAAAAAGTTTTTCTAAAAATGAAATCTTATACTATAATATATATATTTATATATTAAATTTTTTAATTATTTATATACTAATAATTTATAATAAATCGATATTAAATAAAAAATAAAAATATATACTTTTTAAGTTTACCTTAAAAATATTATTGTTTTGTATGATTGAAATAATTAATATTAAACTATGTTTATTAATAATTGTTAATAAAAAAATTAAATATATTTTAATTTATAAAATAAATATTATTATTAAATTTATAATTTATTATTTTATATATTATAGAAATTGAAAAAATAAATCATGTTTACTACGACAGTAAATTAGAAATACTATTTAATTTTTATGTGTTTTCTACATGGTACTTTGACTTACATAGGGACTTATATTATTGTGAATAATGATATAATTGAAAACCTTTATTTTTTATTTGATAGAATTATTATATTTTATCATTTAAATATTTATAATAAATACATTATTTTTATAAAGTAAAAAAATATGGCCGAAGAAAATTCTACAGCTGTTGCAGCAACTGCGGTTACTGCTGCTTCTACAACACCAACAAAAAAAGCAACAGCTTCTGGTGCTAAACGTACAAAACAACATTCAAAACCAACACATCCACGTACATCAGAAATGGTTGTTAACGCAATTAAAAATTTAAAAGAACGTGGTGGTTCATCATTACAAGCAATTAAAAAATATTTAGCTGCAAATTATAAAGTGGATTCTGATAAAATTTCACCATTTATTAAAAAATATTTAAAAGCTGCTGTAACTGAGGGAGCCTTGGTACAAACTAAAGGTAAAGGTGCATCTGGTTCATTCAAATTGGCTGCTTCCGCTTCATCTAATTCTTCAGCTAAATCAAAAGTATCCAAAAAAGAAAGTGGAGCAAAAGGTTCAGCAAAGAGTGCTAAAAGTAAACGGGCACCAAAAGAAAAGAAAGCCACAACTACATCATTGGCAGCCAAAAAGCCTAAAGCAAAAAAAGCGACTCCATCATCATCAACTGCTGCTAAAAAAGTTACTGCAAAATCATCAGCGGCATCAAAAAAAGCACCAGTTAAAGCAAAACCAGCAAAAAGTACAAAATCCGCTGCCAAAAGTAGCCCTGCTCGTAAACCGAAAGCACCAAAAGCTAAGAAAGCTTCTGTTGCCAAATCATCTCCTACAAAAATTAAAAAAGCAGCACCAAAAAAGAAATGATCTGTTACTTTAATAATATATTGAAATATTTCATTATTTTTGCTAAAAAATGAAAATAACATAGGCCTTAATACAGGCCACAAATTAATATTTGATAAGAGTAAATTATTTTTTGTATAAATATTTTATAAAATAATAGTTAAGAAACATTTGCCACAGTCAGTACCACGGATGGGTGGCCACTTGAGAATACTGTGTGCGGTTGCATTTTTATTTAAAATATATGGTATAATAAATAAGTATATATTTAAATTGATTACTTCATTGAAAATTTTAATAATATACTTTAATATTAATGATATTTATGAAAAATATATATTTGTAAAAATTTTCATTTATTACTGGCAACAGCCATACCACGTTGAAAACACCGGTTCTCGTCCGATCACCGAAGTTAAGCAACATTGGGCACAGTCAGTACTTGGATGGGTGACCGCTTGGGAACACTGTGTGCGGTTGCCTTTTTATATTAAAAATATAAATTATTTTTCTTCTTTTCTTTTTTTTTACACACCATATATAAATATATGTTATTTAGAAATGTAAACCTTTTATATTATTCGTCAACAAATAAATATTATTTTTTGTATAAAATTTTATTGCATTTATAACTCATATCATGGTTACTTTAAAGCGAGAAGTTTTTTTAATATTTCAAATGAATATAAAATAATATAAATTTTATGAAATTTATTTATTTTTAGAAATAGCAATCGCTTATAATTATAACAAAATTTTAATAATGTTTAATTTTATTTCAATAATTTATATATATATATATATATATATATTTTTTAATAAAAATAATATACTCTTATTTAATAATATATGTTGGTCCTATATATAGGACCGAAAATATTTCTTATTTGTTTTTTTTTTTTTTAAATTGTCATTTAAAACGCTTATGCACGTTCTCCACGAATACGTCTTGCCAATTGTATATCCTTAGGCATAATTGTAACACGCTTTGCATGAATTGCGCATAAATTGGTATCTTCAAATAAACCTACTAAATAGGCTTCACTAGCTTCTTGTAATGCCATAACAGCTGAACTTTGAAAACGTAAATCGGTTTTAAAATCTTGTGCAATTTCACGTACTAAACGTTGGAATGGTAATTTACGAATTAACAATTCAGTACTTTTTTGATAACGACGAATTTCTCGTAAAGCTACTGTACCAGGACGATATCTGTGTGGTTTTTTTACTCCACCAGTTGCTGGTGCACTTTTACGTGCAGCTTTCGTTGCTAATTGTTTTCTTGGTGCTTTACCACCAGTTGATTTACGTGCAGTTTGCTTGGTTCTAGCCATTTTCAAATAATAATGTTTTTACAAAAAAAACACACAATTTTAAAAATTATATTCGACAATTTGATACTACAAAGTCAAATGTTTAAATGCGAAATAAATGTGTTGTATTTATATTTATATGAAATTTCAAAATTTTTGTTGTCATATCCTATTGGATAGCTATCAGAGTATGGACTAATCAAATTGTATAGGCGTGGCTTAAAAAATCTTTAATGCTTTATATAAAAAGGCACAATTGTACCGGCGCTCACATACATTACAATACTTGTGAGGTTAACACACGTGTTATCCGTTCGTTAAAATATTGTAAATAATTTTTTATTAAAATGACTGGCAGAGGAAAAGGTGGAAAGGGTCTTGGAAAAGGGGGTGCAAAACGTCATAGAAAAGTTTTGCGTGATAATATCCAAGGTATTACAAAACCTGCAATTCGTCGTTTAGCACGACGAGGTGGAGTAAAACGTATCTCTGGTTTAATTTATGAAGAAACACGTGGTGTACTTAAAGTATTCCTTGAAAATGTTATTCGGGATGCTGTTACATATACTGAACACGCAAAACGTAAAACAGTTACAGCTATGGATGTTGTATATGCATTAAAACGACAAGGTCGTACTTTGTATGGTTTTGGAGGTTAAGAAAATATAATAATTTACTTAAAATATTTAGTAAATTTATTAAAGAATATTTAATACATCCGATAAATTTAAACAGGCTTTCCTTTTTGGGAAGCCACTAATTTTATTTATATAAGAGTAAATAAATTTGTTAATAAATATAACATATTATATAATTTGTTTACAACAAATTATTTTGTTTATAACATACATTACCAAATATTTTTATTTATTTTTTTTTTTTTTATTGTAATATATCTGCAATAATAAATTATAATTTGTATATTATCTATTTTATTTTACAATAACTTATTGAATTTTTGAAAAAATTTTATTATAAATTAATATACTATTATATTTTTTATATATACAAGTTAAGAGTAACAAGTATCGATAGGAGATTATCGAATTTATAACTAATAAAACATTTCGCCTTAATCAAAGAAAATAAAGATTTTGCTATACCATTTTTTATACTTTCAATAAATAATTTATTATTAAATTTTTATTATTTCATTTATTTTTTAAAATTATTAAAAATATTTTTCTAATAATTATAAGCGTACATAAACAAGTAGTAAATGTAAAATGAAAATAATAAAGGTAATGTAATGCATTTGCATTACACTGATTTACGATATATATTCCGCGATATCCTTTATTATATTTAAAATTAATAATATTGATATACTAATAATAGATATATTCAAGCTATTAATATATAAAATTTTATATTAAATATGATATTAATAATTGTTTATTTTATTTTTTTGTATATATAAAAATAATTTACTCTTATTTAAAAAATTTGATGGCTCTCTTAAAAAGAGAGCCGTTTTTATATGTTGATGTATTTTTATGTTATCAATTAAATAATATTTTCGATTTATTTATTTTGAACTTGTATATTTTGTAACAGCTTTAGTACCTTCACTAACAGCGTGCTTTGCCAATTCACCAGGTAATAATAATCGAACTGCGGTTTGAATTTCCCGACTTGTGATTGTTGAACGTTTATTATAATGTGCTAAACGTGATGCTTCAGCAGCAATACGTTCAAAAATATCATTAACAAAACTGTTCATGATACTCATAGCTTTACTAGAGATACCAGTATCAGGATGCACTTGTTTTAATACTTTGTAAATGTAAATTGCATATGATTCCTTGCGCTTCCTCTTCTTTTTCTTATCACTCTTTGATATATTTTTTTGAGCTTTGCCAGCTTTTTTTGCTGCTTTTCCACTTGTTTTTGGTGGCATTGTTACAAACAATTAATATACACAGATAGTTACAGAACACCAGTCAGTATATGTATGAGCGTGTCGTGTATACAACTAGCGTATTATATACGCGAAGATGGATATAACAATAAAAATGAATACTACTCTCTGATTGGCTAAAAATAATACTATAAGGTGATTGGTTTATTTTTAAAGTTTTATATTTTATAAATATTATAAATTAAAATACCCAAATAACATTTTAAACATTTATGTTACAATCCCCGTAACGTACACATCTGTGTGATTATATTTACAAAAAAAAATATTAATTAAATAAATTTATTCGCTATGTCTGGACGAGGTAAAGGTGGTAAAGTAAAGGGAAAGGCAAAGTCAAGATCAAGCCGAGCAGGATTACAATTTCCTGTTGGAAGAATTCACAGATTATTACGAAAAGGAAATTATGCTGAACGAGTAGGTGCTGGTGCCCCAGTATATTTGGCTGCTGTTATGGAATATTTGGCTGCAGAAGTTCTCGAGTTAGCTGGTAATGCTGCCCGTGATAACAAAAAAACACGTATCATTCCACGTCATTTACAATTGGCAATTCGTAATGATGAAGAATTAAATAAATTATTATCTGGTGTAACAATTGCTCAAGGTGGTGTATTACCAAACATTCAAGCAGTGTTATTACCAAAGAAAACTGAAAAGAAAGCATAAATTAAAAACATTGCATTAATTTTTATAATAATAATACATCGATCATAGGCCTTTTAATAAAAGGCCACAAATTTATTTAAAATAAGAGTAAAAATTATTTTTATAAATAATATATTATAATATTTTTTTAAAGAATCAATTTAAATAATTATAAATTAATGATTCTTTTTTTTTTTTTCTTTTTTTATATGTTATTATGGAAATAATTCATCATATTATGATGACATTTAGGTAACATATTATAAGAATATTCATAAAATATTATCAAAATAATATTGTATTATGATGATATTTAGACAAAATATTATAAGAATATACACAAAATATTATCAAAATAATATCATTAGATAACAAAACTGTTCATGATACTCATACCTTTACTAGAGATAAAAGTATCAGGATGCACTTGTATTAATACATATTATCACAACATCACAAAATATTTTTTAAAAGGAAAAATTTTTTTAAAATTATTATAAAATTTGATTGAATTAAATTTCAATTTATTTTTTTAATAATTAAAAAAAAAAAAAAAACAAAGCATATAAACTTTCTATTGAAAATGTTATTTTAAACTAGATGGCCAAGTGAACTTCGTTACACAAACAATATATGACGTATTCGTTATTTAAATAATCAGTATCCTTTGATATTATATCAATACGTTACTCTCTTCTTTTGATACATATTAATAAAATTTCAATTTATAAGATTTTATGTCAATTATATAAATAATATTATAAATTTTCTAAATACATAAGTTAAGTAACAAAAAATTTGAATAACAAGATAAATTTATATATTATGTTTTAATACTCGATACTATAATATATCGCATCCGTTACCAATTATTCGGTATCCTTTGATTTATACACAGAATGAACTAAAAATATATATCAAATTTATTTTATTTATTTATATATTTAATATTATTATTATTATTTTATATTACAAAGTTTCTTAACGAAGCTTACAATGATTTCTCATATCGTACTTAACAAAATTATTTAGATCATATAAAATTTAAATTGTTAAAAAATTTGTATATTTATTATTATTATTATTTATTTTTATTAAAATTACATAACATAAAATTAATAATATTTTAATAATTATATAAATTAATTCTTATTTAAAATAATCTTATATTAATCTCAACAAATACTCTAATAATATATTTTGTCATAAATTTTTTTATATTTAAAATAAATATTATAATATATAAATACTTATATCAGTATAAAATTTCTTTATATAATTATGAAAAAATTAATTTAATAGTTAATTATTGATATTAATGCATAAATAAAAGTATTTTCTAATGAAATATATTTTGTCAATGTTCGATTAACACATTTCATAATAATACGTTTTCATTATTGACAAAAAAAGTTTTTCTAAAAATGAAATCTTATACTATAATATATATATTTATATATTAAATTTTTTAATTATTTATATACTAATAATTTATAATAAATCGATATTAAATAAAAAATAAAAATATATACTTTTTAAGTTTACCTTAAAAATATTATTGTTTTGTATGATTGAAATAATTAATATTAAACTATGTTTATTAATAATTGTTAATAAAAAAATTAAATATATTTTAATTTATAAAATAAATATTATTATTAAATTTATAATTTATTATTTTATATATTATAGAAATTGAAAAAATAAATCATGTTTACTACGACAGTAAATTAGAAATACTATTTAATTTTTATGTGTTTTCTACATGGTACTTTGACTTACATAGGGACTTATATTATTGTGAATAATGATATAATTGAAAACCTTTATTTTTTATTTGATAGAATTATTATATTTTATCATTTAAATATTTATAATAAATACATTATTTTTATAAAGTAAAAAAATATGGCCGAAGAAAATTCTACAGCTGTTGCAGCAACTGCGGTTACTGCTGCTTCTACAACACCAACAAAAAAAAGCAACAGCTTCTGGTGCTAAACGTACAAAACAACATTCAAAACCAACACATCCACGTACATCAGAAATGGTTGTTAACGCAATTAAAAATTTAAAAGAACGTGGTGGTTCATCATTACAAGCAATTAAAAAATATTTAGCTGCAAATTATAAAGTGGATTCTGATAAAATTTCACCATTTATTAAAAAATATTTAAAAGCTGCTGTAACTGAGGGAGCCTTGGTACAAACTAAAGGTAAAGGTGCATCTGGTTCATTCAAATTGGCTGCTTCCGCTTCATCTAATTCTTCAGCTAAATCAAAAGTATCCAAAAAAGAAAGTGGAGCAAAAGGTTCAGCAAAGAGTGCTAAAAGTAAACGGGCACCAAAAGAAAAGAAAGCCACAACTACATCATTGGCAGCCAAAAAGCCTAAAGCAAAAAAAGCGACTCCATCATCATCAACTGCTGCTAAAAAAGTTACTGCAAAATCATCAGCGGCATCAAAAAAAGCACCAGTTAAAGCAAAACCAGCAAAAAGTACAAAATCCGCTGCCAAAAGTAGCCCTGCTCGTAAACCGAAAGCACCAAAAGCTAAGAAAGCTTCTGTTGCCAAATCATCTCCTACAAAAATTAAAAAAGCAGCACCAAAAAAGAAATGATCTGTTACTTTAATAATATATTGAAATATTTCATTATTTTTGCTAAAAAATGAAAATAACATAGGCCTTAATACAGGCCACAAATTAATATTTGATAAGAGTAAATTATTTTTTGTATAAATATTTTATAAAATAATAGTTAAGAAACATTTGCCACAGTCAGTACCACGGATGGGTGGCCACTTGAGAATACTGTGTGCGGTTGCATTTTTATTTAAAATATATGGTATAATAAATAAGTATATATTTAAATTGATTACTTCATTGAAAATTTTAATAATATACTTTAATATTAATGATATTTATGAAAAATATATATTTGTAAAAATTTTCATTTATTACTGGCAACAGCCATACCACGTTGAAAACACCGGTTCTCGTCCGATCACCGAAGTTAAGCAACATTGGGCACAGTCAGTACTTGGATGGGTGACCGCTTGGGAACACTGTGTGCGGTTGCCTTTTTATATTAAAAATATAAATTATTTTTCTTCTTTTCTTTTTTTTTACACACCATATATAAATATATGTTATTTAGAAATGTAAACCTTTTATATTATTCGTCAACAAATAAATATTATTTTTTGTATAAAATTTTATTGCATTTATAACTCATATCATGGTTACTTTAAAGCGAGAAGTTTTTTTAATATTTCAAATGAATATAAAATAATATAAATTTTATGAAATTTATTTATTTTTAGAAATAGCAATCGCTTATAATTATAACAAAATTTTAATAATGTTTAATTTTATTTCAATAATTTATATATATATATATATATATATATTTTTTAATAAAAATAATATACTCTTATTTAATAATATATGTTGGTCCTATATATAGGACCGAAAATATTTCTTATTTGTTTTTTTTTTTTTTTAAATTGTCATTTAAAACGCTTATGCACGTTCTCCACGAATACGTCTTGCCAATTGTATATCCTTAGGCATAATTGTAACACGCTTTGCATGAATTGCGCATAAATTGGTATCTTCAAATAAACCTACTAAATAGGCTTCACTAGCTTCTTGTAATGCCATAACAGCTGAACTTTGGAAACGTAAATCGGTTTTAAAATCTTGTGCAATTTCACGTACTAAACGTTGGAATGGTAATTTACGAATTAACAATTCAGTACTTTTTTGATAACGACGAATTTCTCGTAAAGCTACTGTACCAGGACGATATCTGTGTGGTTTTTTTACTCCACCAGTTGCTGGTGCACTTTTACGTGCAGCTTTCGTTGCTAATTGTTTTCTTGGTGCTTTACCACCAGTTGATTTACGTGCAGTTTGCTTGGTTCTAGCCATTTTCAAATAATAATGTTTTTACAAAAAAACACACAATTTTAAAAATTATATTCGACAATTTGATACTACAAAGTCAAATGTTTAAATGCGAAATAAATGTGTTGTATTTATATTTATATGAAATTTCAAAATTTTTGTTGTCATATCCTATTGGATAGCTATCAGAGTATGGACTAATCAAATTGTATAGGCGTGGCTTAAAAAATCTTTAATGCTTTATATAAAAAGGCACAATTGTACCGGCGCTCACATACATTACAATACTTGTGAGGTTAACACACGTGTTATCCGTTCGTTAAAATATTGTAAATAATTTTTTATTAAAATGACTGGCAGAGGAAAAGGTGGAAAGGGTCTTGGAAAAGGGGGTGCAAAACGTCATAGAAAAGTTTTGCGTGATAATATCCAAGGTATTACAAAACCTGCAATTCGTCGTTTAGCACGACGAGGTGGAGTAAAACGTATCTCTGGTTTAATTTATGAAGAAACACGTGGTGTACTTAAAGTATTCCTTGAAAATGTTATTCGGGATGCTGTTACATATACTGAACACGCAAAACGTAAAACAGTTACAGCTATGGATGTTGTATATGCATTAAAACGACAAGGTCGTACTTTGTATGGTTTTGGAGGTTAAGAAAATATAATAATTTACTTAAAATATTTAGTAAATTTATTAAAGAATATTTAATACATCCGATAAATTTAAACAGGCTTTCCTTTTTGGGAAGCCACTAATTTTATTTATATAAGAGTAAATAAATTTGTTAATAAATATAACATATTATATAATTTGTTTACAACAAATTATTTTGTTTATAACATACATTACCAAATATTTTTATTTATTTTTTTTTTTTTTATTGTAATATATCTGCAATAATAAATTATAATTTGTATATTATCTATTTTATTTTACAATAACTTATTGAATTTTTGAAAAAATTTTATTATAAATTAATATACTATTATATTTTTTATATATACAAGTTAAGAGTAACAAGTATCGATAGGAGATTATCGAATTTATAACTAATAAAACATTTCGCCTTAATCAAAGAAAATAAAGATTTTGCTATACCATTTTTTATACTTTCAATAAATAATTTATTATTAAATTTTTATTATTTCATTTATTTTTTAAAATTATTAAAAATATTTTTCTAATAATTATAAGCGTACATAAACAAGTAGTAAATGTAAAATGAAAATAATAAAGGTAATGTAATGCATTTGCATTACACTGATTTACGATATATATTCCGCGATATCCTTTATTATATTTAAAATTAATAATATTGATATACTAATAATAGATATATTCAAGCTATTAATATATAAAATTTTATATTAAATATGATATTAATAATTGTTTATTTTATTTTTTTGTATATATAAAAATAATTTACTCTTATTTAAAAAATTTGATGGCTCTCTTAAAAAGAGAGCCGTTTTTATATGTTGATGTATTTTTATGTTATCAATTAAATAATATTTTCGATTTATTTATTTTGAACTTGTATATTTTGTAACAGCTTTAGTACCTTCACTAACAGCGTGCTTTGCCAATTCACCAGGTAATAATAATCGAACTGCGGTTTGAATTTCCCGACTTGTGATTGTTGAACGTTTATTATAATGTGCTAAACGTGATGCTTCAGCAGCAATACGTTCAAAAATATCATTAACAAAACTGTTCATGATACTCATAGCTTTACTAGAGATACCAGTATCAGGATGCACTTGTTTTAATACTTTGTAAATGTAAATTGCAT
>NW_025408106.1:0-24519 GCF_905475395.1 Chrysoperla carnea
TTTTTTGAAAATTTTCGATTTTTCAACAAGAGAGTCAGGAGTATACAAATCATTGAAATTTTGATCAAAATAAGTCAAAATGTATACATAGAGGAAGTTTATGACTATACTAAGTATAAAAAAGCCAAAAATGATCAAATTTGACATTTTTCGATAGAAAAAACATTTTTTGAAAATTTTCGATTTTTTCAACAAGAGAGTCATGACTATACATATCATTGCAATTTTGATCCAAATAAGTCAAAATGTATACATAGAGGTCGTTTATGACTGGACTTAGTATAAATAAGCCAAAAATTATCAAATTTGACATTTTTCGATAGAAAAAACATTTTTTGAAAATTTTCGATTTTTCAACAAGAGAGTCATGACTATACAAATCATTGCAATTTTGATCCAAATAAGTCATAATGTATACATAGAGGTCGTTTATGACTAGACTAAGCATAAATAAGCCAAAAATGATCAAATTTGACACTTTTCGATAGAAAAAACATTTTTTGAAAATTTTCGATTTTTCAACAAGAGACTCATGACTATACAAATCATTAAAATTTTGATCCAAATAAGTCAAAATGTATACATAAGGGTCGTTTATAGCCGGACTAAGTATAAATAAGCCAAAAATGATCAAATTTGACATTTTTCGATAGAAAAAACATTTTTTGAAAATTTTCGATTTTTCAACAAGAGAGTCATGACTATACAAATCATTGCAATTTTGATCCAAATAAGTCAAAATGTATACATAGAGGTCGTTTATGACTGGACTAAGTATAAATAAGCCAAAAAAGATCAAATTTGACACTTTTCGATAGAAAAAACATTTTTTGAAAATTTTCGATTTTTCAACAAGAAAGGCATGACTATGCAAATCATTGCAATTTTGATCCAAATAAGTCAATATGTATACAAAGAGGTCGTTTATGACTAGACTAAGTTTAAATAAGCCAAAAATGATCAAATTTGACATTTTTCGATAGAAAAAACATTTTTTGAAAATTTTCGATTTTTCAACAAGAGAGTCATGACTATACAAATCATTGCAATTTTGATCCAAATAAGTCAAAATGTATACATAGAGGTCGTTTATGACTGGACTAAGTATAAATAAGCCAAAAAAGATCAAATTTGACACTTTTCGATAGAAAAAACATTTTTTTGAAAATTTTCGATTTTTCAACAAGAGAGTCATGACTATGCAAATCATTGCAATTTTGATCCAAATAAGTCAATATGTATACATAGAGGTCGTTTATGACTGGACGAAGTATAAATAAGCCAAAAATGATCAAATTTGACATTTTTCGATAGAAAAAACATTTTTTGAAAATTTTCGATTTTTCAACAAGAGACTCATGACAATACAAATCATTGCAATTTTGATCCAAATAAGACAAAATGTATACATAGAGGTCGTTTATGACTGGACTAAGTATAAATAAGCCAAAAAGATCAAATTTGACATTTTTCGATAGAAAAAACATTTTTTGAAAATTTTCGATTTTTCAACAAGAGAGTCATGACTATAAAAATCATTGCAATTTTGATCCAAATAAGTCATAATGTATACATAGAGGTCGTTTATGACTAGACTAAGCATAAATAAGCCAAAAATGATCAAATTTGACATTTTTCGATAGAAAAAACATTTTTTGAAAATTTTCGATTTTTCAACAAGAGACTCATGACTATACAAATCATTAAAATTTTGATCCAAATAAGTCAAAATGTATACATAAGGGTCGTTTATGACCGGACTAAGTATAATTAAGCCAAAAATGATCAAATTTGACATTTTTCGATAGAAAAAACATTTTTTGAAAATTTTCGATTTTTCAACAATGAGTCATGACTATACAAATCATTGCAATTTTGATCCAAATAAGTCAAAATGTATACATAGAGGTCGTTTATGACTGGACTAAGTATAAATAAGCCAAAAAGATCAAATTTGACACTTTTCGATAGAAAAAACATTTTTTGAAAATTTTCGATTTTTCAACAAGAGACTTATGACTATACAAATCATTGAAATTTTGATCCAAATAAGTCAAAATGTATACATAGAGGTCGTTAATGACTGGAATAAGTATAAATAAGCCAAAAATGATCAAATTTGACATTTTTCGATAGAAAAAACAATTTTTTTGAAAATTTTCGATTTTTAAACAAGAGAGTCATGACTATACAAATCATTTCAATTTTGATCCAAATAAGTCAAAATGTATACATAGAGGTCGTTTATGACTGGACTAAGTATAAAGAAGCCAAAAATGATTAAATTTGACATTTTTCGAGAGCAAAAACATTTTTTGAAAATTTTCGATTTTTCAACAAGAGAGTCAGGAGTATACAAATCATTGAAATTTTGATCAAAATAAGTCAAAATGTATACATAGAGGAAGTTTATGACTATACTAAGTATAAAAAAGCCAAAAATGATCAAATTTGACATTTTTCGATAGAAAAAACATTTTTTGAAAATTTTCGATTTTTCAACAAGAGAGTCATGACTATACAAATCATTGCAATTTTGATCCAAAAAAGTCAAAATGTATACATAGAGGTCGTTTATGCCTGGACTAAGTATAAATAAGCCAAAAAATGATCAAATTTGACATTTTTCGATAGAAAAAACATTTTTTGAAAATTTTCGATTTCTTAACAAAAGAGTCATGACTATACAAATCATTGAAATTTTGATCCAAATAAGTAAAAATGTATACATAGAGGTCGTTTATGACTGGACTTAGTATAAATAAGCCAAAAATGATCAAATTTGACAATTTTCGATAGAAAAAACATTTTTGAAAATTTTCGATTTTTTCAACAAGAGACTCATGACTATACAAATCATTGCAATTTTGATCCAAATAAGTCAAAATGTATACATAGAGATCGTTCATGGCTGGACTAAGTATAAATAAGCCAAAATTGATCAAAATTTGACATTTTTCGATAGAAAAAACATTTTTTGAAAATTTTCGATTTTTCAACAAGAGAGTCATGACTATACAAATCACTTCAATTTTGATCCAAATAAGTCAAAATGTATACATAGGGGTCGTTTTTGACTGGACTAAGTATAAATAAGCCAAAAATGATCCAATTTGACATTTTTCGATAGAAAAAAACATTTTTGGAAAATTTTCGATTTTTCAACAAGAGAGTCATGACTATACAAATCATTGCAATTTTGATGCAAATAAGTCAAAATGTATACATAGAGGTCGTTTATGACTGGACTAAGTATAAATAAGCCAAAAATGATCAAATTTGACATTTTTCGATAGAAAAAACATTTTTTGAAAATTTTCGATTTTTCAACAAGAGACTCATGACTATACAAATCATTGCAATTTTGATCCAAATAAGTCAAAATGTATACATAGAGGTCGTTCATGGCTGGACTAAGTATAAATAAGCCAAAATTGATCAAATTTGACATTTTTCGATAGAAAAAACATTTTTTGAAAATTTTCGATTTTTCAACAAGAGAGTCATGACTATACAAATCACTTCAATTTTGATCCAAATAAGTCAAAATGTATACATAGGGGTCGTTTTTGACTGGACTAAGTATAAATAAGCCAAAAATGATCCAATTTGACATTTTTCGATAGAAAAAACATTTTTGGAAAATTTTCGATTTTTCAACAAGAGAGTCATGACTATACAAATCATTGCAATTTTGATGCAAATAAGTCAAAATGTATACATAGAGGTCGTTTATGACTGGACTAAGTATAAATAAGCCAAAAATGATCAAATTTGACATTTTTCGATAGAAAAAACATTTTTTGAAAATTTTCGATTTTTCAACAAGAGACTCATGACTATACAAATCATTGAAATTTTGATCCAAATAAGTCAAAATGTATACAAAGAGGTCGTTTATGACTGGACTAAGTATAAATAAGCCAAAAATGATCAAATTTGACATTTTTCGATAGAAAAAATATTTTTTGAAAATTTTCTATTTTTTAACAAGAGACTCATGACTATACAAATCATTGCAATTTTGATCCAAATAAGTCAAAATGTATACATAGAGGTCTTTTATGACTGGACTAAGTATCAATAAGCCAAAACTGATCAAATTTGACATTTTTCGATAGAAAAAACATTTTTTGAAAATTTTCGATTTTTCTACAAAAGAATCATGACTATACAAATCATTGAAATTTTGATCCAAATAATTCAAAATGTATACATAGAGGTCGTTTATGACTGGACTAAGTATAAATAAGCCAAAACTGATAAAATTTGACATTTTTCGATGGAAAAAACATTTTTTGAAAATTTTCGATTTTTCTACAAGAGACTCATGACTATACAAATCATTGAAATTTTGATCCAAATAAGTCAAAATGTATACAAAGAGGTCGTTTATGACTGGACTAAGTATAAATGAGCCAAAAATGATCAAATTTGACATTTTTCGATAGAAAAAACATTTTTTGAACATTTTCGATTTTTCAACAAGAGAGTCATGACTATACAAATCATTGAAATTTTGATCCAAATAAGTCAAAATGTATACATCGAGGTCGTTTATGACTGGACTAAGTATCAATAAGCCAAAAATGATCAAATTTGACATTTTTCGATAGAAAAAACATTTTTTGAAAATTTTCGATTTTTCAACAAGAGACTCATGACTATACAAATCATTGAAATTTTGATCCAAATAAGTCAAAATATATACATAGAGGTCGTTTATGACTGGACTAAGTATAAATAAGCCAAAAATGATCAAATTTGACATTTTTCGATTGAAAAAACATTTTTTGAAAACTTTCGATTTTTCAACAAGAGACTCATGACTATACAAATCATTGAAATTTTGATCCAAATAAGTCAAAATGTATACAAAGAGGTCGTTTATGACTGGACTAAGAATAAATAAGCCAAAAATGATCAAATTTGATATTTTTCGATTGAAAAAACATTTTTTGAAAATTTTCGATTTTTCAACAAGAGAGTCATGACTATACAAATCATTGCAATTTTGATCCAAATAAGTCAAAATGTATACATAGAGGTCGTTTATGACTGGACTCATTATATAAGCCAAAAATGATCAAATTTGACATTTTTCGATAGAAAAAACCTTTTTTGAAAATTTTTGATTTTTCAACAAGAGAGTCATGACTATACAAATCATTGAAATTTTGATCCAAATAAGTCAATATGTATACATAGAGGTCGTTTATGACTGGACTAAGTATAAATAAGCCAAAAATGATCAAATTTGACATTTTTCGATAGAAAAAACATTTTTTGAAAACTTTCGATTTTTCTACAAGAGACTCATGACTATACAAATCATTGAAATTTTGATCCAAATAAGTCAAAATGTATACATAGAGGTCGTTTATGACTGGACTAAGAATAAATAAGCCAAAAATGATCAAAATTGACATTTTTCGATAGAAAAAACATTTTTTGAAAATTTTCGATTTTTCAACAAGAGAGTCATGACTATACAAATCATTGTTATTTTGATCCAAATAAGTCAAAATGTATACATAGAGGTCGTTAATGACTGGACTAAGTATAATAAGCCAAAAATGATCAAATTTGACATTTTTCGATAGAAAAATCCTTTTTTGAAAATTTTTGATTTTTCAACAAGAGAGTCATGACTATACAAATCATTGAAATTTTGATCCAAATAAGTCAAAAAGTATACATAGAGGTCGTTTATGACTCGACTAAGTATAAATAAACCAAAATTGATAAAATTTGACATTTTTCGATAGAAAAAACATTTTTTTGAAATTTTCGATTTTTCAACAAGAGAGTCATGACTATACAAATCATTGCAATTTTGATCCAAATAAGTCAAAATGTATACAAAGAGGTCGTTTATGACTGGACTAAGTATAAATAAGCCAAAATGATCAAATTTGACATTTTTCGATAGAAAAAACATTTTTTGAAAACTTTCGATTTTTCTACAAGAGACTCATGACTATACAAATCCTTGAAATTTTGATCCAAATAAGTCAAAATGTATACATAGAGGTCGTTTATGACTGGACTAAGAATAAATAAGCCAAAAATAATCAAATTTCACATTTTTCGATAGAAAAAACATTTTTTGAAAATTTTCGATTTTTCAACAAGAGAGTCATGACTATACTAATCATTGCAATTTTGATCCAAATAAGTCAAATGTATACATAGAGGTCGTTTATGACTGGACTAAGTATAAATAAGCCAAAAATGATCAAATTTGACATTTTTCGATAGAAAAAACCTTTTTTGAAAATTTTTGATTTTTCAACAAGAGAGTCATGACTATACAAATCATTGAAATTTTGATCCAAATAAGTCAATATGTATACATAGAGGTCGTTTATGACAGGACTAAGTATAAATAAGCCAAAAATGATCAAATTTGACATTTTTCGATAGAAAAAACATTTTTTGAAAATTTTCGATTTTTCAACAAGAGACTCATGACTATACAAATCATTGAAATTTTGATCCAAATAAGTTAAAATGTATACATAGAGGTCGTTTATGACTGGACTAAGTATAAATAAGCCGAAAATGATCAAATTTGACATTTTTCGATAGAAAAAACATTTTTTGAAAATTTCCGATTTTTCAACAAGAGAGTCATGACTATACAAATCATTGTTATTTTGATCCAAATAAGTCAAAATGTATACATAGAGGTCGTTAATGACTGGACTAAGTATAAATAAGCCAAAAATAATTAAATTTGACATTTTTCGATAGAAAAAACATTTTTTGAAAATTTTTGATTTTTCAACAAGAGAGTCATGACTATACAAATCATTGAAATTTTGATCCAAATAAGTCAAAAAGTATACATAGAGGTCGTTTATGACTGGACTAAGTATAAATAAACCAAAATTGATAAAATTTGACATTTTTCGATAGAAAAAACATTTTTTGAAAATTTTCGATTTTTCAACAAGAGACTCATGACTATACAAATCCTTGAAATTTTGATCCAAATAAGTCAAAATGTATACATAGAGGTCGTTTATGACTGGACTAAGAATAAATAAGCCAAAAATAATCAAATTTCACATTTTTCGATAGAAAAAACATTTTTTGAAAATTTTCGATTTTTCAACAAGAGAGTCATGACTATACTAATCATTGCAATTTTGATCCAAATAAGTCAAATGTATACATAGAGGTCGTTTATGACTGGACTAAGTATAAATAAGCCAAAAATGATCAAATTTGACATTTTTCGATAGAAAAAACCTTTTTTGAAAATTTTTGATTTTTCAACAAGAGAGTCATGACTATACAAATCATTGAAATTTTGATCCAAATAAGTCAATATGTATACATAGAGGTCGTTTATGACAGGACTAAGTATAAATAAGCCAAAAATGATCAAATTTGACATTTTTCGATAGAAAAAACATTTTTTGAAAATTTTCGATTTTTCAACAAGAGACTCATGACTATACAAATCATTGAAATTTTGATCCAAATAAGTTAAAATGTATACATAGAGGTCGTTTATGACTGGACTAAGTATAAATAAGCCGAAAATGATCAAATTTGACATTTTTCGATAGAAAAAACATTTTTTGAAAATTTCCGATTTTTCAACAAGAGAGTCATGACTATACAAATA
This sequence comes from Chrysoperla carnea, assembly GCF_905475395.1. Lineage (NCBI taxonomy): Eukaryota > Metazoa > Arthropoda > Insecta > Neuroptera > Chrysopidae > Chrysoperla > Chrysoperla carnea. Next base: position 7,640 of record NW_025408106.1, read on the forward strand.
ATTGCAATTTTGATCCAAATAAGTCAAAATGTATACAAAGAGGTCGTTTATGACTGGACTAAGTATAAATAAGCCAAAAATAATTAAATTTGACATTTTTCGATAGAAAAAACATTTTTAGAATATTTTCGATTTTTCAACAAGAGACTCATGACTATAAAAATCATTGAAATTTTGATCCAAATAAGTCAAAATGTATACATAGAGGTCGTTTATGACTGGACTAAGTATAAATAAGCCAAAAATGATCAAATTTGACATTTTTCGATAGAAAAAACATTTTTTGAAAATTTTCGATTTTTCAACAAGAGAGTCATGACTATACAAATCATTGCAATTTCGATCCAAATAAGTCAAAATGTATACATAGAGGTCGTTTATGACTGGACTAAGTATAAATAAGCCAAAAATGATCAAATTTGACATTTTTCGATAGAAAAACATTTTTTGAAAATTTTCGATTTTTCAACAAGAGAGTCATGACTATACAAATCATTGAAATTTTGATACAAATAAGTCAATATGTATACATAGAGGTCGTTTATGACTGGACTAAGTATAAATAAGCCAAAAATGATCAAATTTGACATTATTCGATAGAAAAAACATTTTTTGAAAATTTTCGATTTTTCAACAAGAGACTCATGACTATACAAATCATTGCAATTTTGATCCAAATAAGTCAAAATGTATACATAGAGGTCGTTTATGACTGGACTAAGTATAAATAAGCCAAAAATGATCAAATTTGACATTTTTCGATAGAAAAAACATTTTTTGAAAATTTTCGATTTTTCAACAAGAGAGTCATGACTATACAAATCATTGAAATTTTGATCCAAATAAGTCAAAATGTATACTTAGAGGTCGTTTATGACTGGACTAAGTATAAATAAGCCAAAAATGATCAAATTTGACATTTTTCGATAGAAAAAATATTTTTTGAAAATTTTCGATTTTTCTACAAGAGACTCATGACTATACAAATCATTGAAATTTTGATCCAAATAAGTCAAAATGTATACGTAGGGGTCGTTTATGACTGGACTAAGAATAAATAAGCCAAAAATGATCAAATTTGACTTTTTTCGATAGAAAAAACATTTTTTGAAAATTTTCGATTTTTCAACAAGAGAGTCATGACTATACTAATCATTGCAAATTTGATCCAAATAAGTCAAAATGTATACATAGAGGTCGTTTATGACTGGACTAAGTATAAATAAGCCAAAAATGATCAAATTTGACATTTTTCGATAGAAAAAACCTTTTTTGAAAATTTTTGATTTTTCAACAAGAGACTCATGACTATACAAATCATTGAAATTTTGATCCAAATAAGTTAAAATGTATACATAAAGGTCGTTTATGACTGGACTAAGTATAAATAAACCGAAAATGATCAAATTTGACATTTTTCGATAGAAAAAACATTTTTTGAAAATTTTCGATTTTTCAACAAGAGAGTCATGACTATACAAATCATTGCAATTTTGATCCAAATAAGTCAAAATGTATACAAAGAGGTCGTTTATGACTGGACTAAGTATAAATAAGCCAAAAATAATCAAATTTGACATTTTTCGATAGAAAAAACATTTTTTGAATATTTTCGATTTTTCAACAAGAGACTCATGACTATAAAAATCATTGAAATTTTGATCCAAATAAGTCAAAATGTATACATAGAGGTCGTTTATGACTGGACTAAGTATAAAGAAGCCAAAAATGATTAAATTTGACATTTTTCGATAGCAAAAACATTTTTTGAAAATTTTCGATTTTTCAACAAGAGAGTCAGGAGTATACAAATCATTGAAATTTTGATCCAAATAAGTCAAAATGTATACATACAGGTCGTTTATGACTGGACTAAGTACAAATAAGCCAAAAATGATCAAATTTGACATTTTTTGATAGAAGAAATATTTTTTGAAAATTTTTGATTTTTCAACAAGAGACTCATGACTATACAAATCATTGAAATTTTGATCAAAATAAGTCAAAGTGCATACATAGAGGAAGTTTATGACTAGACTAAGTATAAATAAGCCAAAAATGATCAAATATGACATTTTTCGATAGAAAAAACATTTTTTGAAAATTTTCGATTTTTCAACAAGAGACTCATGACTATACAAATCATTGAAATTTTGATCCAAATAAGTTAAAATGTATACATAGAGGTCGTTTATGACTGGACTAAGTATAAATAAGCCGAAAATGATCAAATTTGACATTTTTCGATAGAAAAAACATTTTTTGAAAATTTTCGATTTTTCAACATGAGAGTCATGACTATACAAATCATTGAAATTTTGATCCAAGTAAGTCAAAATGTATACATAGAGGTCCTTTATGACTGGACTAAGTATAAATAAGCCAAAAATAATTAAATTTGACATTTTTCGATAGAAAAAACATTTTTAGATTATTTTCGATTTTTCAACAAGAGACTCATGACTATACAAATCATTGCAATTTCGATCCAAATAAGTCAAAATGTATACATAGAGGTCGTTTATGACTGGACTAAGTATAAATAAGCCAAAAATGATCAAATTTGACATTTTTCGATAGAAAAACATTTTTTGAAAATTTTCGATTTTTCAACAAGAGAGTCATGACTATACAAATCATTGAAATTTTGGTACAAATAAGTCAAAATGTATACATAGAGGTCGTTTATGACTGGACTAAGTATAAATAAGCCAAAAATGATCAAATTTGACATTTTTCGATAGAAAAAACATTTTTTGAAAATTTTCGATTTTTCAACAAGAGACTCATGACTATACAAATCATTGCAATTTTGATCCAAATAAGTCAAAATGTATACATAGAGGTCGTTTATGACTGGACTAAGTATAAATAAGCCAAAAATGATCAAATTTGACATTTTTCGATAGAAAAAACATTTTTTGAAAATTTTCGATTTTTCAACAAGAGAGTCATGACTATACAAATCATTGAAATTTTGATCCAAATAAGTCAAAATGTATACTTAGAGGTCGTTTATGACTGGACTAAGTATAAATAAGCCAAAAATGATTAAATTTGACATTTTTCGATAGAAAAAACCTTTTTTGAAAATTTTTGATTTTTCAACAAGAGACTCATGACTATACAAATCATTGAAATTTTGATCCAAATAAGTTAAAATGTATACATAGAGGTCGTTTATGACTGGACTAAGTATAAATAAGCCGAAAATGATCAAATTTGACATTTTTCGATAGAAAAAACATTTTTTGAAAATTTTCGATTTTTCAACAAAAGAATCATGACTATACAAATCATTGAAATTTTGATCCAAATAAGTCAAAATGTATACAAAGAGGTCGTTTATGACTGGACTAAGTATAAATAAGCCAAAAATGATCAAATTTGACATTTTTCGATAGAAAAAACATTTTTTGAAAATTTTCGATTTTTCAACAAGAGAGTCATGACTATACAAATCATTGAAATTTTGATCCAAATAAGTCAAAATGTATACTTAGAGGTCGTTTATGACTGGACTAAGTATAAATAAGTCAAAAATGATCAAATTTGATATTTTTCGATAGAAAAAACATTTTTTGAAAATTTTCGAATTTTCAACAAGAGAGTCATGACTATACAAATCATTGAAATTTTGATCCAAATAAGTCAAAATGTATACATAGAGGTCGTTTATGACTGGACTAAGTATAAATAAGCCAAAAATGATCAAATTTGACATTTTTCGATAGAAAAAACATTTTTTGAAAATTTTCGATTTTTCAACAAGAGAGTCATGACTATACAAATCATTGCAATTTTGATCCAAATAAGTAAAAATGTATACATAGAGGTCGTTTATGACTGGACTAAGTATAAATAAGCCAAAAATGATCAAATTTGACATTTTTCGATAGAAAAAACATTTTTTTAAAACTTTCGATTTTTCTACAAGAGACTCATGACTATACAAATCTTTGAAATTGTGATCCAAATAAGTCAAAATGTATACATAGAGGTCGTTTATGACTGGACTAAGAATAAATAAGCCAAAAATGATCAAATTTGACATTTTTCGATAGAAAAAACATTTTTTGAAAATTTTCGATTTTTCAACAAGAGAGTCATGACTTTACTAATCATTGCAATTTTGATCCAAATAATTCAAAATGTATACATAGAGGTCGTTTATGACTGGACTAAGTATAAATAGGCCAAAAATGATCAAATTTGACATTTTTCGATAGAAAAAACATTTTTTGAAAATTTTCGATTTTTCAACAAGAGAGTCATGACTATACAAATCATTGAAATTTTGATCCAAATAAGTAAAAATGTATACATAGAGGTCGTTTATGACTGGACTAAGTATAAATAAGCCAAAAATAATCAAATTTGACATTTTTCGATAGAAAAAACATTTTATGAAAATTTTCGATTTTTCTACAAGAGAGTCATGACTATACAAATCATTGAAATTTTGATACAAATAAGTCAAAATGTATACATAGAGGTCGTTTTTGACTGGACTAAGTATAAATAAGCCAAAAATGATCAAATTTGACATTTTTGGATAGAAAAAACATTTTTTGAAAATTTTCGATTTTTCAACAAGAGAGTCATGACTATACAAATCATAGAAATTTTGATCCAAATAAGTTAAAATGTATACATAGAGGTCGTTTATGACTGGACTAAGTATAAATAAGCCAAAAATGATCAAATTTGACATTTTTCGATAGAAAAAACATTTTTTGAAAATTTTCGATTTTTCAACCAGAGAGTCATGACTATACAAATCATTGCAATTTCGATCCAAATAAGTCAAAATGTATACATAGAGGTCGTTTATGACTGGACTAAGTATAAATAAGCCAAAAATGATCAAATTTGACATTTTTCGATAGAAAAAACATTTTTTGAAAATTTTCGATTTTTCAACAAGAGAGTCATGACTATACAAATCATTGAAATTTTGATCCAAATAAGTCAAAATGTATACATAGAGGTCGTTTATGACTGGACTAAGTATAAATAAGCCAAAAATGATCAAATTTGACATTTTTCGATAGAAAAAACATTTTGTGAAAATTTTCGATTTTTCAACAAGAGAGTCATGACTATACAAATCATTGAAATTTTGATCCAAATAAGTCGAAATGTATACATAGAGGTCGTTTATGACTGGCCTTAGTATAAATAAGCCAAAAATGATCAAATTTGACATTTTTCGATAGAAAAAACCTATTTTGAAAATTTTTGATTTTTCAACAAGAGAGTCATGACTATACAAATCATTGAAATTTTGATCGAAATAAGTCAAAATGTATACATAGAGGTCGTTTATGACTGGACTAAGTATAAATAAGCCAAAAATGATCAAATTTGACATTTTTCGATAGAAAAAATATTTTTTGAAAATTTTCGATTTTTCAACAAGATACTCATGACTATACGAATCATTGAAATTTTGATCCAAATAAGTCAAAATGTATACATAGAGGTCGTTTATGACTGGACTAAGTATAAATAAGCCAAAAATGATCAAATTTGACATTTTTCGATAGAAAAAACATTTTTTGAATATTTTCGATTTTTCAACAAGAGAGTCATAACTATACAAATCATTGCAATTTGAACCAAATAAGTCAAAATGTATCGTAGAGGTCGTTTATGACTGGACTAAGTATAAATAAGCCAAAAATGATCAAATTTGACATTTTTCGATAGAAAAAACATTTTTTGAAAACTTTCGATTTTTCTACAAGAGACTCATGACTATACAAATCATTGAAATTTTGATCCAAATAAACAAAATGTATACATAGAGGTCGTTTATGACTGGACTAAGAATAAATATGCCAAAAATGATCAAATTTGACATTTTTCGATAGAAAAAACATTTTTTGAAAATTTTCGATTTTTCAACAAGAGAGTCATGACTATACAAATCATTGCAATTTTGATCCAAATAAGTCAAAATGTGTACATAGAGGTCGTTTATGACTGGACTAAGTATTAATAAGCCAAAAATGATCAAATTTGACATTTTTCGATAGAAAAAAGTCTTTTTGAAAATTTTTGATTTTTTAACAAGAGAGTCATGACTATACAAATCATTGAAATTTTGATCCAAATAAGTCAATATGTATACATAGAGGTCGTTTATGACTGGACTAAGTATAAATAAGCCAAAAATGATCAAATTTGACATTTTTCGATAGAAAAAACATTTTTTGAAAATTTTCGATTTTTCAACAAGAGACTCATGACAATACAAAACATTGAAATTTTGATCCAAATAAGTCAAAATGTATACATAGAGCTCGTTTATGACTGGACTAAGTATAAATAAGCCAAAAATGATCAAATTTGACATTTTTCGATAGAAAAAACATTTTTTGAAAATTTTCGATTTTTCAACAAGAGAGTCATGACTATACAAACCATTGAAATTTTGATCCAAGTAAGTCAAAATGTATACATAGAGGTCGTTTATGACTGGACTAAGTGTAACCAAGCCAAAAATAATCAAATTTGACATTTTTCGATAGAAAAAATATTTTTTGAAAATTTTCGATTTTTCAACAAGATACTCATGACTATACGAATCATTGAAATTTTGATCCAAATAAGTCAAAATGTATACATAGAGGTCGTTTATGACTCGACTAAGTATAAATAAGCCAAAAATGATCAAATTTGACATTTTTCGATAGAAAAAACATTTTTTGAATATTTTCGATTTTTCAACAAGAGAGTCATAACTATACAAATCATTGCAATTTGATCCAAATAAGTCAAAATGTATCGTAGAGGTCGTTTATGACTGGACTAAGTATAAATAAGCCAAAAATGATCAAATTTGACATTTTTCGATAGAAAAAACATTTTTTGAAAACTTTCGATTTTTCTACAAGAGACTCATGACTATACAAATCATTGAAATTTTGATCCAAATAAACAAAATGTATACATAGAGGTCGTTTATGACTGGACTAAGAATAAATATGCCAAAAATGATCAAATTTGACATTTTTCGATAGAAAAAACATTTTTTGAAAATTTTCGATTTTTCAACAAGAGAGTCATGACTATACAAATCATTGCAATTTTGATCCAAATAAGTCAAAATGTGTACATAGAGGTCGTTTATGACTGGACTAAGTATTAATAAGCCAAAAATGATCAAATTTGACATTTTTCGATAGAAAAAAGTCTTTTTAAAAATTTTTGATTTTTTAACAAGAGAGTCATGACTATACAAATCATTGAAATTTTGATCCAAATAAGTCAATATGTATACATAGAGGTCGTTTATGGCTGGACTAAGTATAAATAAGCCAAAAATGATCAAATTTGACATTTTTCGATAGAAAAAACATTTTTTGAAAATTTTCGATTTTTCAACAAGAGAGTCATGACTATACAAATCATTGAAATTTTGATCCAAATAAGTCAAAATGTATACTTAGAGGTCGTTTATGACTGGACTAAGTATAAATAAGCCAAAAATGATCAAATTTGACATTTTTTGATAGAAAAAACATTTTTTTAAATAATCGATTTTTCAACAAGAGAGTCATGCCTATATAAATCATTGAAATTTTGATCCAAATAAGTCAAAATGTATACATAGAGGTCGTTTATGACTGGACTAAGTATAAATAAGCCAAAAATGATCAAATTTGACATTTTTCGATAGAAAAAACATTTTTTGAAAATTTTCGATTTTTCAACAAGAGAGTCATGGCTATACAAATCATTGAAATTTTGATCCAAATAAGTCAAAATGTATACATAGAGGTCGTTTATGACTGGACTAAGTATAAATAAGCCAAAAATGATCAAATTTGACATTTTTTGATAGAAAAAACATTTTTTGAAAATAATCGATTTTTCAACAAGAGAGTCATGCCTATATAAATCATTGAAATTTTGATCCAAATAAGTCAAAATGTATACATAGAGGTCGTTTATGACTGGACTAAGTATAAATAAGCAAAAAATGATCAAATTTGACATTTTTCGATAGAAAAAACATTTTTTGAAAATTTTCGATTTTTCAACAAGAGAGTCATGACTATAGAAATCATTGCAATTTCGATCCAAATAAGTCAAAATGTATACATAGAGGTCGTTTATGACTGGACTAAGTATAAATAAGCCAAAAATGATCAAATTTGACATTTTTCGATAGAAAAAACATTTTTTGAAAATTTTCGATTTTTCAACAAGAGAGTCATAACTATACAAATCATTGAAATTTTGATCCAAATAAGTCAAAATGTATACATAGAGGTCGTTTATGACTGGACTAAGTATAAATAAGCCAAAAATGATCAAATTTGACATTTTTCGATAGAAAAAACATTTTTTGAAAATTTTCGATTTTTAAACAAGAGAGTCATGACTATACAAATCATTGAAATTTTGATCGAAATAAGTCAAAATGCATACATAGAGGTCGTTTATGACTGGACTAAGTATAAATAAGCCAAAAATGATCAAATTTGACATTTTTCGATAGAAAAAATATTTTTTGAAAATTTTCGATTTTTCAACAAGATACTCATGACTATACGAATCATTGAAATTTTGATCCAAATAAGTCAAAATGTATACATAGAGGTCGTTTATGACTGGACTAAGTATAAATAAGCCAAAAATGATGAAATTTGACATTTTTCGATAGAAAAAACATTTTTTGAATATTTTCGATTTTTCAACAAGAGACTCATGACTATAAAAATCATTGAAATTTTGATCCAAATAAGTCAAAATGTATACATAGAGGTCGTTTATGACTGGACTAAGTATAAATAAGCCAAAAATGATCAAATTTGACATTTTTCGATAGAAAAAACATTTTTTGAAAATTTTCGATTTTTCAACAAGAGAGTCATGACTATACAAATCATTGAAATTTTGATCCAAATAAGTCAAAATGTATACATAGAGGTCGTTTATGAGTGGACTAAGTATAAATAAGCCAAAAATGATCAAATTTTACATTTTTTGATAGAAAAAACATTTTTTGATAGAAAAAACATTTTTTTTAAATTTTCGATTTTTCAACAAGAGAGTCATGACTATACAAATCATTGAAATTTTGATCCAAATAAGTCAAAATGTATACATAGAGGTCGTTTATGACTGGACTAAGCATAAATAAGCCAAAAATGATCAAATTTGACATTTTTCGATAGAAAAAACATTTTTTGAAAACTTTCGATTTTTCTACAAGAGACTCATGACTATACAAATCATTGAAATTTTGATCCAAATAAGTCAAAATGTATACATAGAGGTCGTTTATGACTGGACTAAGAATAAATAAGCCAAAAATGATCAAATTTGACATTTTTCGATAGAAAAAACATTTTTTGAAAATTTTCGATTTTTCAACAAGAGAGTCATGACTATACAAATCATTGCAATTTTGATCCAAATAAGTCAAAATGTATACATAGAGGTCGTTTATGACTGGACTAAGTATAAATAAGCCAAAAATGATCAAATTTGACATTTTTCGATAGAAAAAAGTCTTTTTGAAAATTTTTGATTTTTTAACAAGAGAGTCATGACTATACAAATCATTGAAATTTTGATCCAAATAAGTCAATATGTATACATAGAGGTCGTTTATGACTGGACTAAGTATAAATAAGCCAAAAATGATCAAATTTGACATTTTTCGATAGAAAAAACATTTTTTGAAAATTTTCGATTTTTCAACAAGAGACTCATGACAATACAAAACATTGAAATTTTGATCCAAATAAGTCAAAATGTATACATAGAGCTCGTTTATGACTGGACTAAGTATAAATAAGCCAAAAATGATCAAATTTGACATTTTTCGATAGAAAAAACATTTTTTGAAAATTTTCGATTTTTCAACAAGAGAGTCATGACTATACAAACCATTGAAATTTTGATCCAAGTAAGTCAAAATGTATACATAGAGGTCGTTTATGACTGGACTAAGTGTAACTAAGACAAAAATGATCAAATTTGACATTTTTCGATAGAAAAAACATTTTTTGAAAATTTTCGATTTTTCAACAAGAGAGTCATGACTATACAAATCATTGTAATTTTGATCCAAATAAGTCATAATGTATACATAGAGGTCGTTTATGACTGGACTAAGTATAAATAAGCCAAAAATGATCAAATTTGACATTTTTCGATAGAAAAAACATTTTTTGAAAATTTTCGATTTTTCAACAAGAGAGTCATGACTATACAAATCATTGCAATTTTGATCCAAATAAGTCAAAATGTATACATAGAGGTCGTTTATGACTGGACTAAGTAAAAATAAGCCAAAAATGATCAAATTTGACATTTTTCGATACAAAAAACATTTTTTGAAAATTTTCGATTTTTCAACAAGAGAGTCATGACTATACAAATCATTGAAATTTTGATCCAAATAAGTCAAAATGTATACATAGAGGTCGTTTATGACTGGGCTAAGTATAAATAAGCCAAAAATGATCAAATTTGACATTTTTCGATAGAAAAAACATTTTTTGAAAATTTTCTATTTTTCAACAAGAGAGTCATGACTATACAAATCATTGAAATTTTGATCCAAATAAGTCGAAATGTATACATAGAGGTCGTTTATGACTGGACTTAGTATAAATAAGCCAAAAATGATCAAATTTGACATTTTTCGATAGAAAAAACATTTTTTGAAAATTTTCGATTTTTCAACAAGAGAGTCATGACTCTACAAATCATTGAAATTTTGATCTAAATAAGTCAAAATGTATACATAGAGGTCATTTATGACTGGACTAAGTATAATTAAGCCAAAAATGATCAAATTTGACATTTTTCGATAGAAAAAACATTTTTTGAAAATTTTCGATTTTTCAACAAGAGAGTCATGACTATACCAATCATTGCAATTTTGATCCAAATAAGTCAAAATGTATACATAGAGGTCGTTTATGACTGGACTAAGTATAAATAAGCCAAAAATGATCAAATTTGACATTTTTCGATAGAAAAAACCTATTTTGAAAATTTTTGATTTTTCAACAAGAGAGTCATGACTATACAAATCATTGAATTTTTGATCCAAATAAGTCAAAATGTATACATAGAGGTCGTTTATGACTGGACTAAGTATAAATAAGCCAAAAATGATCAAATTTGACATTTTTCGATAGAAAAAACATTTTTTGAAAATTTTCGATTTTTCAACAAGAGACTCATGACAATACAAAACATTGAAATTTTATCCAAATAAGTCAAAATGTATACATAGAGGTCGTTTATGACTGGACTAAGTATAAATAAGCCAAAAATGATCAAATTTCACATGTTTCGAGAGAAAAAACATTTTTTGAAAATTTTTGATTTTTCAACAAGAGAGTCATGACTATACAAATCCTTGCTATTTTGATCCAAATAAGTCAAAATGTATAATAAAGGTCGTTTATGACTGGACTAAGTATAAATAAGCCAAAAATGATCAAATTTGACATTTTTTGATAGAAAAAATATTTTTTGAAAATTTTCGATTTTTCAAGAAGAGACTCATGACTATACAAATCATTGAAATTTTGATCCAAATAAGTCAAAATGTATACATGGAGGTCGTTTATGACTGGACTAAGTATAAATAAGCCAAAAATGATCAAATTTGACATTTTTCGATAGAAAAAACATTTTTTGAAAATTTTCGATTTTTCAACAAGAGACTCATGACAATACAAAACATTGAAATTTTATCCAAATAAGTCAAAATGTATACATAGAGGTCGTTTATGACTGGACTAAGTATAAATAAGCCAAAAATGATCAAATTTCACATGTTTCGATAGAAAAAACATTTTTTGAAAATTTTCGATTTTTCAACAAGAGAGTCATGACTATACAAATCATTGAAATTTTGATCCAAATAAGTCAAAATGTATACATAGAGGTCGTTTATGACTGGACTAAGTATAAATAAGCCAAAAATGATCAAATTTCACATGTTTCGATAGAAAAAACATTTTTTGAAAATTTTCGATTTTTCAACAAGAGAGTCATGACTATACAAATCATTGCTATTTTGATCTTGTAAGAGATTGCTCTTACATATGAAAATGCTGAAATAAAATACGAAATAAAACCAAAAGTACTATATTTGAGAATTTATTCCGCAATTATCTGGAGTACAAACAACAGGCGTTGCTAAGGTAATGTTTGTATACAAAGCAAAGTCGCATCTATCGAATGTACATACATTCGATAGAAACGCAATTACAATGTCATTACATTACCTCCCCGGCCAGAAAAAAAAAATGTGTGGGAACGAACTAAGAATAATTTTAATTTTGGTTTCCAGACATTTTTCTGAATGAAAAACAACAAATCAAAAAAAGAAAATTTTGATTTTAATTTGTGTGATTATTCGTAGTTGGGGAAAACCCACACGAAAAAAAAATGGCCTTGCGGTGAAGTACAAGTTTTGACAATAGAAAATGTTAGAAATTGGTTTGTTAAAAATATGGTGATATTTTCAAAAATATCAAAAATTTTGAAAACCAATTTTAATCACTTTCTAATTACATTTTCTAATTACAATGAAGAAATACTTAAGAGTCTGTAAATTCTTCACTGTTGTACTTCATTGATGATTTGATGATGTTGAAGAAGAAATCGAGATGATAACGGGCAATGTATGTTGACAGGAGTTGAAATAAGCCACAGAATGAAGTCCTGATGTGGAGTATGATGAATCAACTCTCCAAACCTAGACGAAAAGATGGGTGCTACGTAAAAAGCTCTTTATGGATGTTAAGCTTAACTTGTCTAGTTTTAAGGGAGGGATTCAGTTCATCATTTGAAATAAATTTATAGATCGAATTTGAATCATCTTTTGAAGATAGTGAAATTTTATTAATTTTCGGTAAAATTATGTGAAAAGCTTTCACTATTTTCGTTACAACGAATATCGATTGTATATTCGTCTATGAAATTCAAATAATGAAAATTTCGATTTAATAAATCTTCATTTTTAGAATTAATAGCATTGGATAAAGAATTTAAATTGGTCTGAATATAAAAATTTCGATTCGAAAGGAAACTATGAAATTTTTTGATTCCAAAGACCATCGCTAATAACTCTTGAGAACATTTATCAAACCTCTGTTCAGTGTCAGTCATTTTCCTTGATGCGAACGATAAAGGTTTCCAAGTACCTTCAATTTTTTGTTTTAAAGTAACATTTAGTCCTGTAGGGGAGGAATTTGTTACTAAACAAGTTTTAGCATTCGAAACTGGATGCGCTAATTTCGGCGCATTTAATAACTTTTGTTTAATTAAATGAAAAGCCGAAAGTTGTCGTGCATTCAATGAAAAATACTTCGCTGAGTTTTGACTGTATTTGAAAAGTTGATTCAATGGAGCCAAAATTTCCCAACAATTCGGAATAAACCGATTGAACAGATTAATTTTCCCCAAAAAATTTTGAAGAGATTTAGGTGTGTTCGGAATTGGGAAATTTGAAATTGATTCAATGATAGAAGGAGATGGAGAAATTCCTTTAGAATCAATTTGATAATTCAAATAATTTAATTTTGAAACGCTAAAAATAGATTTCGATGAATTTATTTGAATTTTCGCTCCCTTGAGAATCTCAAATACAGTTTTAAGGTGTTGCTTGTGGTGAGCATCAGTTTCGCTAAAAATCAGTAAAGCGTCGCGTGAGATGGCAACAAAATCGAAATCTTTAAAAAGTTCTGCCATAAATTTAAAGTTTGATTGTGGAAAATTTTGTAAATTAGGGGGAACAAATAAAAATTCAAAATTTCCAAAACTGGTATTTATGGCAGTTTTTTTCGATATCACTTTCTAAGATAGGTATATAGTAAGAAGGACTCTGCAAATTCAATTTTGTAAAGACCTTTTTACCATGTAATTTAGTTCGTAAATCGTTTAAATTATTTGAAATTGGGGATTTGTCAGGTATTGTTATCGAATTCAGTTTACGATAATCACCAGATACATGAAAAGAACCATCAGGGTTTTTCTTCATATATAATGGTGAAGACCATTTCTTTGAAAACGATTGCCTGCAAATTCCCAAATCCAATAGGTTCGAAAAATAATTTTTTGCAGCGATGAGTTCGTCGTGTCCAAGATTACGATAGTTCGAAAATATTGGACCTGAACTCGTGACAATACGATGTCGAAAAGTATATTTCGAGTTATTCTGAGAAAGTGATTTTTGTCGCGAAATATTTGAATCAGTTACTAATTTAGTATCTGATATGAATTTTCTGTTTTTGGTGGATTTTTTAGTAAACAGAGGACACTCACCATTAGCAAGATGATTTTCACTGTTTGAACTTTTCGATCTGTCAACATTATTTGGGTATTTATGTGTTTTTTGCTTGAAATATGATTTTTTTATGTGATGTTTATTTTCATCTTTATCTAAATTGTTATTTTTGTTATCTAAAATTGAAAAAGAACAATTGTTATTCGTTGGATGAATAATGTTGTGAATTTTATTCGCAAACTTGACAATATCTTTCAGTTCAACGTCATCTTCAAGAGTGACGAGTTGAATTTGAATTTGTGTGTCAAGTTTGAGCAAATAATATTCACGAATGAATTTATCAGGTAAATTCAATCCAGAAGTTAGAAACATCATAGTATTGTATAGAGATTCTGGACAGTCAAAATCGTTTTGGTTCAGTGAAAGGAATTTTTGGAGACGTTCTTGATAAGAAAGTTCAAATGTTTCCCATCAAGTATTTTTGAAAGCTAAATACTTATTTTGTTCAGGGGGATGTACTATGATTTCTCTAACGCGATGAATGAATGGTTTTGGAATTAAGCAAGAAGCAATATAATATTTCGTAAGTTCATCATTAATATTTCCAATTTTAAATGACATTTCCAGTTGTGCGAACCAAAACTGGATGTCATCCGCCAGAAAATCTGGAAATTTTGGTAATGACGAACCCTCGAAATAAGAATTTATTATATTTCTACTTCTCGTTGACATTCTGTAATCAAGATTTTTGCATACAAATCTTGAAAAACATAAAGTCAACAAATGTCAAAATAATTGATAAAATGTCAAAATATTTTTTCAATTATTCAAAACGTAAAAATATAATAAAATAGCAAGCAAAGAAAATAAATAAATAAAAAACATATCTGTTTGTCGACTTTGGACGATGCACCAAATTGTAAGAGATTGCTCTTACATATGAAAATGCTGAAATAAAATACGAAATAAAACCAAAAGAACTATATTTGAGAATTTATTCCGCAATTATCTGGAGTACAAACAACAGGCGTTGCTAAGGTAATGTTTGTATACAAAGCAAAGTCGCATCTATCGAATGTACATACATTCGATAGAAACGCAATTACAATGTCATTACAATCTAAATAAGTCAAAATGTATACATAGAGGTCGTTTATGACTGGACTAAGTATAAATATGCCAAAAATGATCAAATTTGACATTTTTCGATAGAAAAAACATTTTTTGAAAATTTTCGATTTTTCAACAAGAGAGTCATGACTATACAAATCATTGAAATTTTGATCCAAGTAAGTCAAAATGTATACATAGAGGTCGTTTATGACTGGACTAAGTATAAATAAGCCAAAAATGATCAAATTTGACATTTTTCGATAGAAAAAATATTTTTTGAAAATTTTCGATTTTTCAACAAGAGACTCATGACTATACAAATCATTGAAATTTTGATCCAAATAAGTCAAAATATATACATAGAGGTCGTTTATGACTGGACTAAGTATAAATAAGCCAAAAATGATCAAATTTGACATTTTTCGATAGAAAAAACCTATTTTGAAAATTTTTGAATTTTCAACAAGAGAGTCATGACTATACAAATCATTGAAATTTTGATCCAAATAAGTCAAAATGTATACATAGAGGTCGTTTATGACTGGACTAAGTATAAATAAGCCAAAAATGATCAAATTTGACATTTTTCGATAGAAAAAAACATTTTTTGAAAATTTTCGATTTTTCAACAAGAGACTCAGAACAATACAAAACATTGAAATTTTATCCAAATAAGTCAAAATGTATACATAGAGGTCGTTTATGACTGGACTAAGTATAAATAAGCCAAAAATGATCAAATTTCACATGTTTCGATAGAAAAAACATTTTTTGAAAATTTTCGATTTTTCAACAAGAGAGTCATGACTATAAAAATTATTGAAATTTTGATCCTAATAAGTCAAAATGTATACAAAGAGGTCGTTTATGACTGGACTAAGTATAAATAAGCCAAAAATGATCAAATTTCACATTTTTCGATAGAAAAAACATTTTTTGAAAATTTTCGATTTTTCAACAAGAGAGTCATGACTTTACAAATCATTGAAATTTTGATCCAAGTAAGTCAAAATGTATACATAGAGGTCGTTTATGACTGGACTAAGTATAAATAAGCCAAAAATGATCAAATTTGACATTTTTCGATAGAAAAAATATTATTTGAAAATTTTCGATTTTTCAACAAGAGACTCATGACTATACAAATCATTGAAATTTTGATCCAAATAAGTCAAAATATATACTTAGAGGTCGTTTATGACTGGACTATGTATAAATAAGCCAAAAATGATCAAATTTGACATTTTTCGATAGAAAAAACATTTTTTGAAAATTTTCGATTTTTCAACAAGAGAGTCATGACTATACAAATCATAAAAAATTTGATCCAAATAAGTCAAAATGTATACATAGAGGTCGTTTATGACTGGACTAAGTATAAATAAGCCAAAAATGATCAAATTTGACATTTTTCGATAGAAAAAACATTTTTTGAAAATTTTCGATTTTTCTACAAGAGACTCATGACTATACAAATCATTGAAATTTTGAT
>NW_025408107.1:0-7500 GCF_905475395.1 Chrysoperla carnea
AAAAATTTTTAGCTGAAAAAAATTTTTTTTTTTAAAATTTTTTTCTTTAAATTTTGATTATTCTGTAAAGTTTATGATGTTTAAAGCCATTTTAAACATTATCATATTTTGAGTTTGAAGCACCGGGTGTAATGTCTTTAATATATATGATGGATAGTGCGTGTAAGTTAATGAGATGAATGTATATCTATGTATAACAGTGTATTAGTGGTATTACGTTCAGCAGTCTCACACATATGATATAGTATGGTATAGTATAAGTTGTTTATTTTTCATACTGTCCGTGTATCATTCAACAAAGGTGGTGTAGAGTTGTATATGGCTTGGTATGACGTTGTTGCAATTCTATGGACACTATGATATTACGGATGCACAGATAGAGGAATAACACTTATCGTATATGTATCATTTATGTATGTTGACTGTGTAATGAATACTAAATATAATAAAATAATACACTTTTTAATAGAATAACATTTGTTTCATGTTTTAGTATGATATTAAATGGTATAGAATAGGTTGTTTATTTTTCATACTGTCCGTGTATCATTCAACAAAGGTGGTGTAGAGTTGTATATGGCTTGGTATGACGTCGTTGCAATTCTATGGACACTATGATATTACGGAATAACAGAAAGAGGAATAAAACTTATTGTATATGTATCATTTATAACGTACTTTTATGTTGACAAGAATGAATGTATATCTATATGAAATAGTGTATTTTGTGGTATTATGTTCAACAGTCTTACATATATGATATAGTATGATATAGTATAATTTGTTTATTTTTCATACTCTAAGTGTATCATTCAACAAAGGTGGTGTAGAGTTGTATATGGCTTGGTATGACGTCGTTGCAATTCTATGGACACCATGATATCACGAAAAAACAGAAAGAAAAATAACAATTATCGTATATGTATCATCTATATTATTATTGTATTTTGACTATGTAATGAATGCCAAATTTAAAAATATACACTTTCTTAATAGAATAACATTTATTTTAGTATAATATAAAATGATATTGAATATGTTGTTTAATTTTCATACTGTTCGTGTATCATTCAACAAAGGTGGTGTAGGTATGTATATGGCTTGGTATGACGCTTTTGCATGTCTATGGACACCATGATATTACGAAAAAACAGAAAGAAGAATAACACTTTTCAAATATGTATCATTTATATATTTTATTAACATGAACGCAAAATATACAAAATTATATATATATATACTCAAAATATTCTGGATGGTAATCAGTTTGGTTTATTTTGATATTTAATATTGTATTTTGGTTTTTTTTGCTAGTAATGTTTCGAATATGTATATGCTGTTATTATTTTTTAGGTGTACATTGTATTAAATTGTTATCAATTATTTAATGTATGTATACAAAATAATAGCAAAAACATTTTCAATTATTATATAAAAATTTTTTTTTTTACACATGCATATTTATTAATATATGAAATTTTATCTCAGTTTTAATAAATATGTATTGAAATGAATAATAATACAATCTTATATATATTGATAATAGTCTGGATGGTAATCAGTTTGGATTATTTTGATATTAAATATTGTATTATTATTTTTGTAAAAAAATTAATGAGAATTTTGTAAAAAAAACCTCTATATGTATATCTTTTTATATCAATATTTAAAAAAAAATTTTTTTTTATTAAATTATTGATTATAAATAGAATAACATATAAATTTTTTTGTCAAAGCAAGTTCATGGGTTATAAGTTTTAAACTTTACACTCCCATATGAGCACACAATATTTATATAAAAATTATTTTTATAAATAATATTACATTGACTCACCTCATACCAAGCGAGAATATTAAGTGTTATTATAACGTTTTTTATTTAAAATTAACTTTTTAAATAAAATTAAAAAATAAATGACGCTTTCAATCTAGCGACGAGTATGAGAAAATGTTTGAAATATTTTAAGACCCATTTGGTGATGGTCTGACAAAAATCATAATTATTTTTTTTTTTTTTTATTCAATAATATTTATTATGAATAACATGTTATATATTTCTTTTTGTAAAAGCAAAAAAATTATATAAATGACATAATAAAATATATATTTGAAAAAAAAAAAAATTAATAATAATATATATATCTCATATGTTTTTTCTATTAATTTTAAAACAATAGAGATATAAAAAAAAAAAAATTTATATCAGTAATGGGTGAGACCATCTGATATTTAAAATGAAATTGTAATAATATTATTATATATTAATAATTATTGTATGAAAATTTTTTTTCTTATAATAAGAAAACAAAAATATCATGTATATTATTATATATTTAATATTATAAATACAAATAGTTCCCTGGTTGATCCTGCCAGTAGTCATATGCTTGTCTCAAAGATTAAGCCATGCATGTCTCAGTACAAGCCAAATTAAGGTGAAACCGCGAAAGGCTCATTATATCAGTTATGGTTCCTTAGATCGTACCCACATTTACTTGGATAACTGTGGTAATTCTAGAGCTAATACATGCAAACAGAGTTCCGACCAGAGATGGAAGGAATGCTTTTATTAGATCAAAACCAATCGGTGTAAATTTTAATTTGCATCGTTTAATTTGGTGACTCTGAATAACTTTAAGCTGATCGCACGGTCTCGTACCGGCGACGCATCTTTCAAATGTCTGCCTTATCAACTGTCGATGGTAGGTTCTGCGCCTACCATGGTTGTAACGGGTAACGGGGAATCAGGGTTCGATTCCGGAGAGGGAGCCTGAGAAACGGCTACCACATCCAAGGAAGGCAGCAGGCGCGCAAATTACCCACTCCCGGCACGGGGAGGTAGTGACGAAAAATAACGATACGGGACTCATCCGAGGCCCCGTAATCGGAATGAGTACACTTTAAATCCTTTAACGAGGATCCATTGGAGGGCAAGTCTGGTGCCAGCAGCCGCGGTAATTCCAGCTCCAATAGCGTATATTAAAGTTGTTGCGGTTAAAAAGCTCGTAGTCGAATCTGTGTCCTACACTGTTGGTTCAATGCTCGCATTGTTTAACTAGCATGTTATGTGGGACGTCCTACCGGTGGGTGGTACAGATTATGTATAAAGTATATTTTAGTGTTATTATTTATTTAATGCATTATATATATTTTTATTATGTAATTTGTCGTAAGTGTTTAACCGTTAAGAGCGGTGGCAGCCCCCAATTGCAATCCCGTCGCGGTGCTCTTAATTGAGTGTCGAGGTGGGCCGGTACGTTTACTTTGAACAAATTAGAGTGCTTAAGGCAGGCTCAAATTTTGCCTGAATATTGTGTGCATGGAATAATGGAATAGGACCTCGGTTCTATTTTGTTGGTTTTCGGAACTCCGAGGTAATGATTAATACGGACAGATGGGGGCATTCGTATTGCGACGTTAGAGGTGAAATTCTTGGATCGTCGCAAGACGGACAGAAGCGAAAGCATTTGCCAAAAATGTTTTGATTGATCAAGAACGAAAGTTAGAGGTTCGAAGGCGATCAGATACCGCCCTAGTTCTAACCATAAACGATGCCAGCTAGCGATCCGCCGAAGTTCCTCCGATGACTCGGCGGGCAGCTTCCGGGAAACCAAAGCTTTTGGGTTCCGGGGGAAGTATGGTTGCAAAGCTGAAACTTAAAGGAATTGACGGAAGGGCACCACCCGGAGTGGAGCCTGCGGCTTAATTTGACTCAACACGGGAAACCTCACCAGGCCCGGACACCGGAAGGATTGACAGATTGAGAGCTCTTTCTTGATTCGGTGGGTGGTGGTGCATGGCCGTTCTTAGTTGGTGGAGCGATTTGTCTGGTTAATTCCGATAACGAACGAGACCTCTAGCCTGCTAAATAGACGTACTTTACCGGCATCTCAAGGCCCATCGGCTGTTTGTTTCCCATTTCATTCATTTTCATGTGTGTTATGTATTGTATTTATATATGCATGTATTTTTGAGATTTAACGATCAAGATTATATTTTGTATATATTGTGCTTTATGTTGCATATGTTATGGTGTATGGGTACGCAGTTTTTTGATGTGGTTTTTACTGCCGGCGTACAAATAATTCTTCTTAGAGGGACAGGCGGCATTCTAGCCGCACGAGATTGAGCAATAACAGGTCTGTGATGCCCTTAGATGTTCTGGGCCGCACGCGCGCTACACTGAAGGAATCAGCGTGTCCTCCCAGGCCGAAAGGTCCGGGTAACCCGCTGAACCTCCTTCGTGCTAGGGATTGGGGCTTGCAATTGTTCCCCATGAACGAGGAATTCCCAGTAAGCGCGAGTCATAAGCTCGCGTTGATTACGTCCCTGCCCTTTGTACACACCGCCCGTCGCTACTACCGATTGAATGATTTAGTGAGGTCTTCGGACTGGTACGCGGCAATATTTCTGATATTGCCGATGTTGCTGGGAAGATGACCAAACTTGATCATTTAGAGGAAGTAAAAGTCGTAACAAGGTTTCCGTAGGTGAACCTGCGGAAGGATCATTAACGATATATATAAAATATATTTATTTATATTTTTTGTATTGTTTTTAAATATTCCAAAAAATAAAAATATTATTGATAAGAAATATTTTTTTTAACAAAATAACATATTAATATGTAATTTTCTCAAAATATATAATAGTAATTATGTGTTAAAAGAGATTTATTTTGGTTATGATATCATATTAAAGTAATACGCCAAACTTTTTTTATACACATAATATATCTATACATATAATATAGAGAATATTATATAAATATTAATAATATATTTGTTACATATAAAATATTTTTATATTCAATATTATTATTATTATTAAACAATAATTATTAATAAAATCTATAAATAATTTCTCTTATAAAAAAGTGAAATTAAAAATAGAATATATTGAAATTATTTGTTTATATGTATATAATCTCTATTAAGAAAAATAAAATAAGATTATAATTGATATAATCTATATTTTTATTTTTCTATGTTATATAATAAAAATAAAGAAAACACAAGATAAAATTTTTTTAAAGAATAAAATTTATTTCAAATTTAAATTTCTTTATGTTTTGTCTTGATATTTCTTTTTTTTTATTAAAAGTTATTATGTTAAAAAACAAACCCATTTGTTTTGTACCATATTAATATTATATATATTTTTATGTAGAAAATAATTTATAAAAAAAAAATAAATACATTTCTATAAAATATACCAAATATTAATTATTATATCTAGCTAGCACTAACAAAAATATCAAAAATGTTATGTATATATTTATTAATACCATAATATCTTTAATTTATATATATATATATTTAAAATAAAATATATAATTTATATTCTAGAAAAATTTTTTTATTTTAAAAGAATTTATAAAGATATATAAATTAATAATTTTATTTTTTATATTAAAAATAAAGATTATTATTAATAATAATACTTACATTTAAAATTTAAAAAGATTACCCTGGACGGTGGATCACTTGGCTCGTGGGTCGATGAAGAACGCAGCTAATTGCGCGTCAACTTGTGAACTGCAGGACACATGAACATTGACATTTCGAACGCACATTGCGGTCCTTGGATACTGTTCCCGGACCACATCTGGCTGAGGGTCGTATACATTATATTAATATAATAAAAGATTATTTTACATAAAATTTTTTTTATGAAAAAGAAATTTATCAATAATTAAAAAAGAAAATTTATTTTTTCATATTTAATTAAATTGATAAATAAAATTTTTATAAAAGAAATGTAAAATTATTTATATATGAATGTTTTACGCCAAATATAAGAAAAAAATAAATATAAAATGTTTTTAATAGCATTTAAAATTTATATATTTTTTATTATTTGTCGACATTTTTAAATTAATATATCAATATTATTTTTTATCATTTATATATAATATTATAAAACTTTATGTTAATAATAATATTAATAATAAATGATATTAATAATATATTTTTAAAATATTAAATAAAGAAGAATAAACAAAAATATTATATATTAATATTTTGTTATGGAATATTTTATTTGTAATAAAATTTTCAATATACTCGAAAAAAATTAATATATATAATTATTTATTTTTTATTTTCTTCTCTTTAGATAAATATAAAAATAATATTATATAATAATATTAAAAAAATTTGAGTATGAATAATTAAGAAAATTGTTTACTTATAAAATATAACAAAAACATAATATATAAAAAAAATTTTTGTTTTAATACTTCTAAAAACTTTTACGACCTCAGAGTAGGTGAGATTACCCGCTGAATTTAAGCATATTATTAAGCGGAGGAAAAGAAACTAACTAGGATTCCCTTAGTAGCGGCGAGCGAACAGGGATAAGCCCAGCACTGAACCCCGTGGCTGATAAACAGACACTTGGGGAATGTAGTGTTTAGGAAGATTCAATATAAACCTATTGTTATATAATACATCCAAGTCCATCTTGAATGGGGCCATATACCCATAGAGGGTGCCAGGCCCGTAGTGATTATTATTGATGATAGGTGAATCTTTCCTTAGAGTCGGGTTGCTTGAGAGTGCAGCTCTAAGTGGGTGGTAAACTCCATCTAAGGCTAAATATTACCACGAGACCGATAGCGAACAAGTACCGTGAGGGAAAGTTGAAAAGAACTTTGAAGAGAGAGTTAAAGAGTACGTAAAACCGTTCAGGGGTAAACCTGAGAAACCCGAAAGGTCGAAAGATGAGATTCATTTACTTTTTATCGTTAATCAACCAATTTGTACTAGCATGTGACAAAAATTTTTATTAGGAATTTATTTTTAGTAAAAATATATGCACTGCTGTATATTGTTAATTGTATGATAACGAGGTATGCACTTCTCATCTTGTAGGACGTTGCGACCCATTAAATATTAATCTATAGGCATTGGTGCGTTGATTAATGTACAATATTATTTTTTGATAATATTTTGTGTATGTTAAACGCCTATGTTTCTTGATTAATTGTTTGATGGTATTAATTATAAATTGATATTGAGTCGCGTTATTAACGCGTTCAGATCCACCACGAGTATAAATAGGTTTTTTTATTAAAACATATTATATATACGGATTTTATGCCGTTATATGATACTATTTAACTGTCAGTAGGTGTATGATAATGAACTGGCTCATTTTTTTTTATTAAAAATTTATCTGTCAGCGACGATATAGCTTTGGGTACTTTCAGGACCCGTCTTGAAACACGGACCAAGGAGTCTAGCATGTACGCAAGTCATTGGGAATAAAATATTTTTTCATCGAAATATTTATAAATTTTATGAAACCCAAAGGCACAATGAAAGTAAATATTATTTATATTTTTTTATAAATGATAAAAGGAGGATATATTTATATTATGTATTAAATATCGCACTCCTAGGGGCGTCTTATATTATTATAATTTAGTTTTCGGATTATATTATAATAGAGGCGCACCTAGAGCGTACACGCTGGGACCCGAAAGATGGTGAACTA
>NW_025408107.1:12500-23024 GCF_905475395.1 Chrysoperla carnea
ATTACTAGAATATAATAATAATTTTTTTTTTTTTTTTTTTTTTTATGTTACTTGAATGGTGTATACGTTTACACGGTGAATGTAAAATCAATTAATCAATTTATATAGAAAAATATATTATGAATTAATTATAAATAAGTTCCAATAAAATAGCCTGATTCCCATTGTGTATTGAAATTTTTTTTTAACCAATTAACTATTAATGTGAATTTGTACAATAAAAATTTTGTATTAATTCTGTAAATTATTATATATATTTGCATTATACAGTATTTAGAAGCATTTAAATGGATAAAAATTTTTTAGAAAATCTACATATGTATCACATGTATATATACCGGTACCCTGTCGCAATATAACATGTACGATTTGTATATAAAATAAAATGAAATTTTTTCCCTAAAATTTTTTAATGAATCCCGAAAAATTCTATATATTTTACCTTTATATAGTATTTAGGACTATTTAAAAGGATAAAATTTTTTTCGAAAATCTACATATGTATCACATGTATTATACCGGTACCCTGTCGCAATATAACATGTACGATTTGTATATAAAATAAAATGAAATTTTTTCCCTAAAATTTTTTAATGAATCCCGAAAAATTCTATATATTTTACCTTTATATAGTATTTAGGACTATTTAAAAGGATAAAATTTTTTTCGAAAATCTACATATGTATCACATGTATTATACCGGTACCCTGTCGCAATATAACATGTACGATTTGTATATAAAATAAAATGAAATTTTTTCCCTAAAATTTTTTAATGAATCCCGAAAAATTCTATATATTTCACCTTTATATAGTATTTAGGACTATTTAAAAGGATAAAATTTTTTCGAAAATCTACATATGTATCACATGTATTATACCGGTACCCTGTCGCAATATAACATGTACGATTTGTATATAAAATAAAATGAAATTTTTTCCCTAAAATTTTTTAATGAATCCCGAAAAATTCTATATATTTTACCTTTATATAGTATTTAGGACCATTTAAAAGGATAAAAATTTTTTCGAAAATCTACATATGTATCACATGTATTATACCGGTACCCTGTCGCAATATAACATGTACGATTTGTATATAAAAAAAAAATATACATTTTTTTCTAAAAATTTGCATTAATTCCAAAAATTTTTTAATAATTTATTATAATTATTAATGTTTATTGAATAATTTATTATAATGCATAAATTTCATTTAATAAAATATGATAAAAGCAAAAAAAAATTTTTTTGGTCCCAAAATAAAAATTTTTAGCTGAAAAAAATTTTTTTTTTAAAATTTTTTTCTTTAAATTTTGATTATTCTGTAAAGTTTATGATGTTTAAAGCCATTTTAAACATTATCATATTTTGAGTTTGAAGCACCGGGTGTAATGTCTTTAATATATATGATGGATAGTGCGTGTAAGTTAATGAGATGAATGTATATCTATGTATAACAGTGTATTAGTGGTATTACGTTCAGCAGTCTCACACATATGATATAGTATGGTATAGTATAAGTTGTTTATTTTTCATACTGTCCGTGTATCATTCAACAAAGGTGGTGTAGAGTTGTATATGGCTTGGTATGACGTTGTTGCAATTCTATGGACACTATGATATTACGGATGCACAGATAGAGGAATAACACTTATCGTATATGTATCATTTATGTATGTTGACTGTGTAATGAATACTAAATATAATAAAATAATACACTTTTTAATAGAATAACATTTGTTTCATGTTTTAGTATGATATTAAATGGTATAGAATAGGTTGTTTATTTTTCATACTGTCCGTGTATCATTCAACAAAGGTGGTGTAGAGTTGTATATGGCTTGGTATGACGTCGTTGCAATTCTATGGACACTATGATATTACGGAATAACAGAAAGAGGAATAAAACTTATTGTATATGTATCATTTATAACGTACTTTTATGTTGACAAGAATGAATGTATATCTATATGAAATAGTGTATTTTGTGGTATTATGTTCAACAGTCTTACATATATGATATAGTATGATATAGTATAATTTGTTTATTTTTCATACTCTAAGTGTATCATTCAACAAAGGTGGTGTAGAGTTGTATATGGCTTGGTATGACGTCGTTGCAATTCTATGGACACCATGATATCACGAAAAAACAGAAAGAAAAATAACAATTATCGTATATGTATCATCTATATTATTATTGTATTTTGACTATGTAATGAATGCCAAATTTAAAAATATACACTTTCTTAATAGAATAACATTTATTTTAGTATAATATAAAATGATATTGAATATGTTGTTTAATTTTCATACTGTTCGTGTATCATTCAACAAAGGTGGTGTAGGTATGTATATGGCTTGGTATGACGCTTTTGCATGTCTATGGACACCATGATATTACGAAAAAACAGAAAGAAGAATAACACTTTTCAAATATGTATCATTTATATATTTTATTAACATGAACGCAAAATATACAAAATTATATATATATATACTCAAAATATTCTGGATGGTAATCAGTTTGGTTTATTTTGATATTTAATATTGTATTTTGGTTTTTTTGCTAGTAATGTTTCGAATATGTATATGCTGTTATTATTTTTTAGGTGTACATTGTATTAAATTGTTATCAATTATTTAATGTATGTATACAAAATAATAGCAAAAACATTTTCAATTATTATATAAAAATTTTTTTTTTTACACATGCATATTTATTAATATATGAAATTTTATCTCAGTTTTAATAAATATGTATTGAAATGAATAATAATACAATCTTATATATATTGATAATAGTCTGGATGGTAATCAGTTTGGATTATTTTGATATTAAATATTGTATTATTATTTTTGTAAAAAAATTAATGAGAATTTTGTAAAAAAACCTCTATATGTATATCTTTTTATATCAATATTTAAAAAAAAATTTTTTTTTATTAAATTATTGATTATAAATAGAATAACATATAAATTTTTTTGTCAAAGCAAGTTCATGGGTTATAAGTTTTAAACTTTACACTCCCATATGAGCACACAATATTTATATAAAAATTATTTTTATAAATAATATTACATTGACTCACCTCATACCAAGCGAGAATATTAAGTGTTATTATAACGTTTTTTATTTAAAATTAACTTTTTAAATAAAATTAAAAAATAAATGACGCTTTCAATCTAGCGACGAGTATGAGAAAATGTTTGAAATATTTTAAGACCCATTTGGTGATGGTCTGACAAAAATCATAATTATTTTTTTTTTTTTTTATTCAATAATATTTATTATGAATAACATGTTATATATTTCTTTTTGTAAAAGCAAAAAAATTATATAAATGACATAATAAAATATATATTTGAAAAAAAAAAAAATTAATAATAATATATATATCTCATATGTTTTTTCTATTAATTTTAAAACAATAGAGATATAAAAAAAAAAAAATTTATATCAGTAATGGGTGAGACCATCTGATATTTAAAATGAAATTGTAATAATATTATTATATATTAATAATTATTGTATGAAAATTTTTTTTCTTATAATAAGAAAACAAAAATATCATGTATATTATTATATATTTAATATTATAAATACAAATAGTTCCCTGGTTGATCCTGCCAGTAGTCATATGCTTGTCTCAAAGATTAAGCCATGCATGTCTCAGTACAAGCCAAATTAAGGTGAAACCGCGAAAGGCTCATTATATCAGTTATGGTTCCTTAGATCGTACCCACATTTACTTGGATAACTGTGGTAATTCTAGAGCTAATACATGCAAACAGAGTTCCGACCAGAGATGGAAGGAATGCTTTTATTAGATCAAAACCAATCGGTGTAAATTTTAATTTGCATCGTTTAATTTGGTGACTCTGAATAACTTTAAGCTGATCGCACGGTCTCGTACCGGCGACGCATCTTTCAAATGTCTGCCTTATCAACTGTCGATGGTAGGTTCTGCGCCTACCATGGTTGTAACGGGTAACGGGGAATCAGGGTTCGATTCCGGAGAGGGAGCCTGAGAAACGGCTACCACATCCAAGGAAGGCAGCAGGCGCGCAAATTACCCACTCCCGGCACGGGGAGGTAGTGACGAAAAATAACGATACGGGACTCATCCGAGGCCCCGTAATCGGAATGAGTACACTTTAAATCCTTTAACGAGGATCCATTGGAGGGCAAGTCTGGTGCCAGCAGCCGCGGTAATTCCAGCTCCAATAGCGTATATTAAAGTTGTTGCGGTTAAAAAGCTCGTAGTCGAATCTGTGTCCTACACTGTTGGTTCAATGCTCGCATTGTTTAACTAGCATGTTATGTGGGACGTCCTACCGGTGGGTGGTACAGATTATGTATAAAGTATATTTTAGTGTTATTATTTATTTAATGCATTATATATATTTTTATTATGTAATTTGTCGTAAGTGTTTAACCGTTAAGAGCGGTGGCAGCCCCCAATTGCAATCCCGTCGCGGTGCTCTTAATTGAGTGTCGAGGTGGGCCGGTACGTTTACTTTGAACAAATTAGAGTGCTTAAGGCAGGCTCAAATTTTGCCTGAATATTGTGTGCATGGAATAATGGAATAGGACCTCGGTTCTATTTTGTTGGTTTTCGGAACTCCGAGGTAATGATTAATACGGACAGATGGGGGCATTCGTATTGCGACGTTAGAGGTGAAATTCTTGGATCGTCGCAAGACGGACAGAAGCGAAAGCATTTGCCAAAAATGTTTTGATTGATCAAGAACGAAAGTTAGAGGTTCGAAGGCGATCAGATACCGCCCTAGTTCTAACCATAAACGATGCCAGCTAGCGATCCGCCGAAGTTCCTCCGATGACTCGGCGGGCAGCTTCCGGGAAACCAAAGCTTTTGGGTTCCGGGGGAAGTATGGTTGCAAAGCTGAAACTTAAAGGAATTGACGGAAGGGCACCACCAGGAGTGGAGCCTGCGGCTTAATTTGACTCAACACGGGAAACCTCACCAGGCCCGGACACCGGAAGGATTGACAGATTGAGAGCTCTTTCTTGATTCGGTGGGTGGTGGTGCATGGCCGTTCTTAGTTGGTGGAGCGATTTGTCTGGTTAATTCCGATAACGAACGAGACTCTAGCCTGCTAAATAGACGTACTTTACCGGCATCTCAAGGCCCATCGGCTGTTTGTTTCCCATTTCATTCATTTTCATGTGTGTTATGTATTGTATTTATATATGCATGTATTTTTGAGATTTAACGATCAAGATTATATTTTGTATATATTGTGCTTTATGTTGCATATGTTATGGTGTATGGGTACGCAGTTTTTTGATGTGGTTTTTACTGCCGGCGTACAAATAATTCTTCTTAGAGGGACAGGCGGCATTCTAGCCGCACGAGATTGAGCAATAACAGGTCTGTGATGCCCTTAGATGTTCTGGGCCGCACGCGCGCTACACTGAAGGAATCAGCGTGTCCTCCCAGGCCGAAAGGTCCGGGTAACCCGCTGAACCTCCTTCGTGCTAGGGATTGGGGCTTGCAATTGTTCCCCATGAACGAGGAATTCCCAGTAAGCGCGAGTCATAAGCTCGCGTTGATTACGTCCCTGCCCTTTGTACACACCGCCCGTCGCTACTACCGATTGAATGATTTAGTGAGGTCTTCGGACTGGTACGCGGCAATATTTCTGATATTGCCGATGTTGCTGGGAAGATGACCAAACTTGATCATTTAGAGGAAGTAAAAGTCGTAACAAGGTTTCCGTAGGTGAACCTGCGGAAGGATCATTAACGATATATATAAAATATATTTATTTATATTTTTTGTATTGTTTTTAAATATTCCAAAAAATAAAAATATTATTGATAAGAAATATTTTTTTTAACAAAATAACATATTAATATGTAATTTTCTCAAAATATATAATAGTAATTATGTGTTAAAAGAGATTTATTTTGGTTATGATATCATATTAAAGTAATACGCCAAACTTTTTTTATACACATAATATATCTATACATATAATATAGAGAATATTATATAAATATTAATAATATATTTGTTACATATAAAATATTTTTATATTCAATATTATTATTATTATTAAACAATAATTATTAATAAAATCTATAAATAATTTCTCTTATAAAAAAGTGAAATTAAAAATAGAATATATTGAAATTATTTGTTTATATGTATATAATCTCTATTAAGAAAAATAAAATAAGATTATAATTGATATAATCTATATTTTTATTTTTCTATGTTATATAATAAAAATAAAGAAAACACAAGATAAAATTTTTTTAAAGAATAAAATTTATTTCAAATTTAAATTTCTTTATGTTTTGTCTTGATATTTCTTTTTTTTTATTAAAAGTTATTATGTTAAAAAACAAACCCATTTGTTTTGTACCATATTAATATTATATATATTTTTATGTAGAAAATAATTTATAAAAAAAAAATAAATACATTTCTATAAAATATACCAAATATTAATTATTATATCTAGCTAGCACTAACAAAAATATCAAAAATGTTATGTATATATTTATTAATACCATAATATCTTTAATTTATATATATATATATTTAAAATAAAATATATAATTTATATTCTAGAAAAATTTTTTTATTTTAAAAGAATTTATAAAGATATATAAATTAATAATTTTATTTTTTATATTAAAAATAAAGATTATTATTAATAATAATACTTACATTTAAAATTTAAAAAGATTACCCTGGACGGTGGATCACTTGGCTCGTGGGTCGATGAAGAACGCAGCTAATTGCGCGTCAACTTGTGAACTGCAGGACACATGAACATTGACATTTCGAACGCACATTGCGGTCCTTGGATACTGTTCCCGGACCACATCTGGCTGAGGGTCGTATACATTATATTAATATAATAAAAGATTATTTTACATAAAATTTTTTTTATGAAAAAGAAATTTATCAATAATTAAAAAAGAAAATTTATTTTTTCATATTTAATTAAATTGATAAATAAAATTTTTATAAAAGAAATGTAAAATTATTTATATATGAATGTTTTACGCCAAATATAAGAAAAAAATAAATATAAAATGTTTTTAATAGCATTTAAAATTTATATATTTTTTATTATTTGTCGACATTTTTAAATTAATATATCAATATTATTTTTTATCATTTATATATAATATTATAAAACTTTATGTTAATAATAATATTAATAATAAATGATATTAATAATATATTTTTAAAATATTAAATAAAGAAGAATAAACAAAAATATTATATATTAATATTTTGTTATGGAATATTTTATTTGTAATAAAATTTTCAATATACTCGAAAAAAATTAATATATATAATTATTTATTTTTTATTTTCTTCTCTTTAGATAAATATAAAAATAATATTATATAATAATATTAAAAAAATTTGAGTATGAATAATTAAGAAAATTGTTTACTTATAAAATATAACAAAAACATAATATATAAAAAAAATTTTTGTTTTAATACTTCTAAAAACTTTTACGACCTCAGAGTAGGTGAGATTACCCGCTGAATTTAAGCATATTATTAAGCGGAGGAAAAGAAACTAACTAGGATTCCCTTAGTAGCGGCGAGCGAACAGGGATAAGCCCAGCACTGAACCCCGTGGCTGATAAACAGACACTTGGGGAATGTAGTGTTTAGGAAGATTCAATATAAACCTATTGTTATATAATACATCCAAGTCCATCTTGAATGGGGCCATATACCCATAGAGGGTGCCAGGCCCGTAGTGATTATTATTGATGATAGGTGAATCTTTCCTTAGAGTCGGGTTGCTTGAGAGTGCAGCTCTAAGTGGGTGGTAAACTCCATCTAAGGCTAAATATTACCACGAGACCGATAGCGAACAAGTACCGTGAGGGAAAGTTGAAAAGAACTTTGAAGAGAGAGTTAAAGAGTACGTAAAACCGTTCAGGGGTAAACCTGAGAAACCCGAAAGGTCGAAAGATGAGATTCATTTACTTTTTATCGTTAATCAACCAATTTGTACTAGCATGTGACAAAAATTTTTATTAGGAATTTATTTTTAGTAAAAATATATGCACTGCTGTATATTGTTAATTGTATGATAACGAGGTATGCACTTCTCATCTTGTAGGACGTTGCGACCCATTAAATATTAATCTATAGGCATTGGTGCGTTGATTAATGTACAATATTATTTTTTGATAATATTTTGTGTATGTTAAACGCCTATGTTTCTTGATTAATTGTTTGATGGTATTAATTATAAATTGATATTGAGTCGCGTTATTAACGCGTTCAGATCCACCACGAGTATAAATAGGTTTTTTTATTAAAACATATTATATATACGGATTTTATGCCGTTATATGATACTATTTAACTGTCAGTAGGTGTATGATAATGAACTGGCTCATTTTTTTTTATTAAAAATTTATCTGTCAGCGACGATATAGCTTTGGGTACTTTCAGGACCCGTCTTGAAACACGGACCAAGGAGTCTAGCATGTACGCAAGTCATTGGGAATAAAATATTTTTTCATCGAAATATTTATAAATTTTATGAAACCCAAAGGCACAATGAAAGTAAATATTATTTATATTTTTTTATAAATGATAAAAGGAGGATATATTTATATTATGTATTAAATATCGCACTCCTAGGGCGTCTTATATTATTATAATTTAGTTTTCGGATTATATTATAATAGAGGCGCACCTAGAGCGTACACGCTGGGACCCGAAAGATGGTGAACTATGCCTGGTCAGGATGAAGTCAGGGGAAACCCTGATGGAGGTCCGTAGCGATTCTGACGTGCAAATCGATCGTCGGAACTGGGTATAGGGGCGAAAGACTAATCGAACCATCTAGTAGCTGGTTCCCTCCGAAGTTTCCCTCAGGATAGCTGGCGTTCATTATATAAGAGTCTCATCCGGTAAAGCGAATGATTAGAGGCCTTGGGGCCGAAACGACCTCAACCTATTCTCAAACTTTAAATGGGTGAGATCTCTAGCTTGCTTAAAAACATTATTTATAATGTGAAGCTATGAGAATATATTTTTTATATATGGATCAGAGTGCCAAGTGGGCCACTTTTGGTAAGCAGAACTGGCGCTGTGGGATGAACCAAACGTAGAGTTAAAGCGCCAAAATTGACGCTTATGGGATACCATGAAAGGCGTTGGTTGCTTAAGACAGCAGGACGGTGGCCATGGAAGTCGGAATCCGCTAAGGAGTGTGTAACAACTCACCTGCCGAAGCAACTAGCCCTGAAAATGGATGGCGCTGAAGCGTCATGCTTATACTCTACCGTTAGTTGGTATTTTCGATAAAAGATTTATCTTTTATCATGAAACCCTAACGAGTAGGAGGGTCGCGGTGGTGTGCGCGGAAGGATTGGCCGTGAGGCCATCTGGAGCCGCCATCGGTGCAGATCTTGGTGGTAGTAGCAAATACTCCAGCGAGGCCCTGGAGGACTGACGTGGAGAAGGGTTTCGTGTGAACAGCCGTTGCACACGAGTCAGTCGATCCTAAGCCCTAGGTGAAAACCGATGTTAATGTTTGATGTGTTTAATAATATAAAATAAATACAATATTATTAATGAATATTATTGCTTTTTAAAAAACAATAAACATTATTAATAAATATGTATAAATATATATATAAATATATACATCCATTGGGCGAAAGGGAAACCGGTTCCTATTCCGGTACCCGGCAGCGGAACCGTTTATAAGTCGGGCCCTCGTAAGAGAGTTCGTCAGGGTAACCTAAAAAGGCCTGGAGACGCCGTCGGAAGATCCAGGAAGAGTTTTCTTTTCTGCATGAGCGTTCGAGTTCCCTGGAATCCTCTAGCAGGGAGATAGGGTTTGGAACGCGAAGAGCACCGCAGTTGCGGCGGTGTCTGGATCATTCCCTCGGACCTTGAAAATCCAGGTGAGGGCCACGTGGAGGTGTCGCGCCGGTTCGTACCCATATCCGCAGCAGGTCTCCAAGGTGAAGAGCCTCTAGTCGATAGATTAATGTAGGTAAGGGAAGTCGGCAAATTGGATCCGTAACTTCGGGATAAGGATTGGCTCTGAGGACCGGGGCGTGTCGGGCTTGATTGGGAAGAAGGTTATGGCCAACGTGCCGGGCCTGGGCGAGATGAAACCATGTACCCTCACATTATCATATATTATGTACCGACATATTATATACATTTTATGTTTATTATATTAACTGTGCATTTAATGTAATGTAATGTATCTAGCTGCTGTATATTGTACTTGTATGATATGTGGTATGTGATGATATTATTTACTTATGTTGGTGTATATGTTGTATAATAAGTTATGCATTTAATGTTGTATATGCACGGGCATAATTATTATGTGTGTGTTGTTTGGTGTGTGTGTGAATTCGAGTTCGGTCCCGTGCCTTGGCCTCCTACGGAACTTTCTTGCTGCGAGACTTTACTCAACATATATAAATAAAATAATTTAATTGAAATATACTTGTATACGTAGATTTTATTATTTAT
>NW_025408108.1:0-23010 GCF_905475395.1 Chrysoperla carnea
AAATATATATTTGTAAAAATTTTCATTTATTACTGGCAACAGCCATACCACGTTGAAAACACCGGTTCTCGTCCGATCACCGAAGTTAAGCAACATTGGGCACAGTCAGTACTTGGATGGGTGACCGCTTGGGAACACTGTGTGCGGTTGCCTTTTTATATTAAAAATATAAATTATTTTTCTTCTTTTCTTTTTTTTTACACACCATATATAAATATATGTTATTTAGAAATGTAAACCTTTTATATTATTCGTCAACAAATAAATATTATTTTTTGTATAAAATTTTATTGCATTTATAACTCATATCATGGTTACTTTAAAGCGAGAAGTTTTTTTAATATTTCAAATGAATATAAAATAATATAAATTTTATGAAATTTATTTATTTTTAGAAATAGCAATCGCTTATAATTATAACAAAATTTTAATAATGTTTAATTTTATTTCAATAATTTATATATATATATATATATATATTTTTTTAATAAAAATAATATACTCTTATTTAATAATATATGTTGGTCCTATATATAGGACCGAAAATATTTCTTATTTGTTTTTTTTTTTTTTAAATTGTCATTTAAAACGCTTATGCACGTTCTCCACGAATACGTCTTGCCAATTGTATATCCTTAGGCATAATTGTAACACGCTTTGCATGAATTGCGCATAAATTGGTATCTTCAAATAAACCTACTAAATAGGCTTCACTAGCTTCTTGTAATGCCATAACAGCTGAACTTTGGAAACGTAAATCGGTTTTAAAATCTTGTGCAATTTCACGTACTAAACGTTGGAATGGTAATTTACGAATTAACAATTCAGTACTTTTTTGATAACGACGAATTTCTCGTAAAGCTACTGTACCAGGACGATATCTGTGTGGTTTTTTTACTCCACCAGTTGCTGGTGCACTTTTACGTGCAGCTTTCGTTGCTAATTGTTTTCTTGGTGCTTTACCACCAGTTGATTTACGTGCAGTTTGCTTGGTTCTAGCCATTTTCAAATAATAATGTTTTTACAAAAAAACACACAATTTTAAAAATTATATTCGACAATTTGATACTACAAAGTCAAATGTTTAAATGCGAAATAAATGTGTTGTATTTATATTTATATGAAATTTCAAAATTTTTGTTGTCATATCCTATTGGATAGCTATCAGAGTATGGACTAATCAAATTGTATAGGCGTGGCTTAAAAAATCTTTAATGCTTTATATAAAAAGGCACAATTGTACCGGCGCTCACATACATTACAATACTTGTGAGGTTAACACACGTGTTATCCGTTCGTTAAAATATTGTAAATAATTTTTTATTAAAATGACTGGCAGAGGAAAAGGTGGAAAGGGTCTTGGAAAAGGGGGTGCAAAACGTCATAGAAAAGTTTTGCGTGATAATATCCAAGGTATTACAAAACCTGCAATTCGTCGTTTAGCACGACGAGGTGGAGTAAAACGTATCTCTGGTTTAATTTATGAAGAAACACGTGGTGTACTTAAAGTATTCCTTGAAAATGTTATTCGGGATGCTGTTACATATACTGAACACGCAAAACGTAAAACAGTTACAGCTATGGATGTTGTATATGCATTAAAACGACAAGGTCGTACTTTGTATGGTTTTGGAGGTTAAGAAAATATAATAATTTACTTAAAATATTTAGTAAATTTATTAAAGAATATTTAATACATCCGATAAATTTAAACAGGCTTTCCTTTTTGGGAAGCCACTAATTTTATTTATATAAGAGTAAATAAATTTGTTAATAAATATAACATATTATATAATTTGTTTACAACAAATTATTTTGTTTATAACATACATTACCAAATATTTTTATTTATTTTTTTTTTTTTTATTGTAATATATCTGCAATAATAAATTATAATTTGTATATTATCTATTTTATTTTACAATAACTTATTGAATTTTTGAAAAAATTTTATTATAAATTAATATACTATTATATTTTTTATATATACAAGTTAAGAGTAACAAGTATCGATAGGAGATTATCGAATTTATAACTAATAAAACATTTCGCCTTAATCAAAGAAAATAAAGATTTTGCTATACCATTTTTTATACTTTCAATAAATAATTTATTATTAAATTTTTATTATTTCATTTATTTTTTAAAATTATTAAAAATATTTTTCTAATAATTATAAGCGTACATAAACAAGTAGTAAATGTAAAATGAAAATAATAAAGGTAATGTAATGCATTTGCATTACACTGATTTACGATATATATTCCGCGATATCCTTTATTATATTTAAAATTAATAATATTGATATACTAATAATAGATATATTCAAGCTATTAATATATAAAATTTTATATTAAATATGATATTAATAATTGTTTATTTTATTTTTTTGTATATATAAAAATAATTTACTCTTATTTAAAAAATTTGATGGCTCTCTTAAAAAGAGAGCCGTTTTTATATGTTGATGTATTTTTATGTTATCAATTAAATAATATTTTCGATTTATTTATTTTGAACTTGTATATTTTGTAACAGCTTTAGTACCTTCACTAACAGCGTGCTTTGCCAATTCACCAGGTAATAATAATCGAACTGCGGTTTGAATTTCCCGACTTGTGATTGTTGAACGTTTATTATAATGTGCTAAACGTGATGCTTCAGCAGCAATACGTTCAAAAATATCATTAACAAAACTGTTCATGATACTCATAGCTTTACTAGAGATACCAGTATCAGGATGCACTTGTTTTAATACTTTGTAAATGTAAATTGCATATGATTCCTTGCGCTTCCTCTTCTTTTTCTTATCACTCTTTGATATATTTTTTTGAGCTTTGCCAGCTTTTTTTGCTGCTTTTCCACTTGTTTTTGGTGGCATTGTTACAAACAATTAATATACACAGATAGTTACAGAACACCAGTCAGTATATGTATGAGCGTGTCGTGTATACAACTAGCGTATTATATACGCGAAGATGGATATAACAATAAAAATGAATACTACTCTCTGATTGGCTAAAAATAATACTATAAGGTGATTGGTTTATTTTTAAAGTTTTATATTTTATAAATATTATAAATTAAAATACCCAAATAACATTTTAAACATTTATGTTACAATCCCCGTAACGTACACATCTGTGTGATTATATTTACAAAAAAAAATATTAATTAAATAAATTTATTCGCTATGTCTGGACGAGGTAAAGGTGGTAAAGTAAAGGGAAAGGCAAAGTCAAGATCAAGCCGAGCAGGATTACAATTTCCTGTTGGAAGAATTCACAGATTATTACGAAAAGGAAATTATGCTGAACGAGTAGGTGCTGGTGCCCCAGTATATTTGGCTGCTGTTATGGAATATTTGGCTGCAGAAGTTCTCGAGTTAGCTGGTAATGCTGCCCGTGATAACAAAAAAACACGTATCATTCCACGTCATTTACAATTGGCAATTCGTAATGATGAAGAATTAAATAAATTATTATCTGGTGTAACAATTGCTCAAGGTGGTGTATTACCAAACATTCAAGCAGTGTTATTACCAAAGAAAACTGAAAAGAAAGCATAAATTAAAAACATTGCATTAATTTTTATAATAATAATACATCGATCATAGGCCTTTTAATAAAAGGCCACAAATTTATTTAAAATAAGAGTAAAAATTATTTTTATAAATAATATATTATAATATTTTTTTAAAGAATCAATTTAAATAATTATAAATTAATGATTCTTTTTTCTTTTTTTATATGTTATTATGGAAATAATTCATCATATTATGATGACATTTAGGTAACATATTATAAGAATATTCATAAAATATTATCAAAATAATATTGTATTATGATGATATTTAGACAAAATATTATAAGAATATACACAAAATATTATCAAAATAATATCATTAGATAACAAAACTGTTCATGATACTCATACCTTTACTAGAGATAAAAGTATCAGGATGCACTTGTATTAATACATATTATCACAACATCACAAAATATTTTTTAAAAGGAAAAATTTTTTTAAAATTATTATAAAATTTGATTGAATTAAATTTCAATTTATTTTTTTAATAATTAAAGAAAAAAAAAAAACAAAGCATATAAACTTTCTATTGAAAATGTTATTTTAAACTAGATGGCCAAGTGAACTTCGTTACACAAACAATATATGACGTATTCGTTATTTAAATAATCAGTATCCTTTGATATTATATCAATACGTTACTCTCTTCTTTTGATACATATTAATAAAATTTCAATTTATAAGATTTTATGTCAATTATATAAATAATATTATAAATTTTCTAAATACATAAGTTAAGTAACAAAAAATTTGAATAACAAGATAAATTTATATATTATGTTTTAATACTCGATACTATAATATATCGCATCCGTTACCAATTATTCGGTATCCTTTGATTTATACACAGAATGAACTAAAAATATATATCAAATTTATTTTATTTATTTATATATTTAATATTATTATTATTATTTTATATTACAAAGTTTCTTAACGAAGCTTACAATGATTTCTCATATCGTACTTAACAAAATTATTTAGATCATATAAAATTTAAATTGTTAAAAAATTTGTATATTTATTATTATTATTATTTATTTTTATTAAAATTACATAACATAAAATTAATAATATTTTAATAATTATATAAATTAATTCTTATTTAAAATAATCTTATATTAATCTCAACAAATACTCTAATAATATATTTTGTCATAAATTTTTTTATATTTAAAATAAATATTATAATATATAAATACTTATATCAGTATAAAATTTCTTTATATAATTATGAAAAAATTAATTTAATAGTTAATTATTGATATTAATGCATAAATAAAAGTATTTTCTAATGAAATATATTTTGTCAATGTTCGATTAACACATTTCATAATAATACGTTTTCATTATTGACAAAAAAAGTTTTTCTAAAAATGAAATCTTATACTATAATATATATATTTATATATTAAATTTTTTAATTATTTATATACTAATAATTTATAATAAATCGATATTAAATAAAAAATAAAAATATATACTTTTTAAGTTTACCTTAAAAATATTATTGTTTTGTATGATTGAAATAATTAATATTAAACTATGTTTATTAATAATTGTTAATAAAAAAATTAAATATATTTTAATTTATAAAATAAATATTATTATTAAATTTATAATTTATTATTTTATATATTATAGAAATTGAAAAAATAAATCATGTTTACTACGACAGTAAATTAGAAATACTATTTAATTTTTATGTGTTTTCTACATGGTACTTTGACTTACATAGGGACTTATATTATTGTGAATAATGATATAATTGAAAACCTTTATTTTTTATTTGATAGAATTATTATATTTTATCATTTAAATATTTATAATAAATACATTATTTTTATAAAGTAAAAAAATATGGCCGAAGAAAATTCTACAGCTGTTGCAGCAACTGCGGTTACTGCTGCTTCTACAACACCAACAAAAAAAGCAACAGCTTCTGGTGCTAAACGTACAAAACAACATTCAAAACCAACACATCCACGTACATCAGAAATGGTTGTTAACGCAATTAAAAATTTAAAAGAACGTGGTGGTTCATCATTACAAGCAATTAAAAAATATTTAGCTGCAAATTATAAAGTGGATTCTGATAAAATTTCACCATTTATTAAAAAATATTTAAAAGCTGCTGTAACTGAGGGAGCCTTGGTACAAACTAAAGGTAAAGGTGCATCTGGTTCATTCAAATTGGCTGCTTCCGCTTCATCTAATTCTTCAGCTAAATCAAAAGTATCCAAAAAAGAAAGTGGAGCAAAAGGTTCAGCAAAGAGTGCTAAAAGTAAACGGGCACCAAAAGAAAAGAAAGCCACAACTACATCATTGGCAGCCAAAAAGCCTAAAGCAAAAAAAGCGACTCCATCATCATCAACTGCTGCTAAAAAAGTTACTGCAAAATCATCAGCGGCATCAAAAAAAGCACCAGTTAAAGCAAAACCAGCAAAAAGTACAAAATCCGCTGCCAAAAGTAGCCCTGCTCGTAAACCGAAAGCACCAAAAGCTAAGAAAGCTTCTGTTGCCAAATCATCTCCTACAAAAATTAAAAAAGCAGCACCAAAAAAGAAATGATCTGTTACTTTAATAATATATTGAAATATTTCATTATTTTTGCTAAAAAATGAAAATAACATAGGCCTTAATACAGGCCACAAATTAATATTTGATAAGAGTAAATTATTTTTTGTATAAATATTTTATAAAATAATAGTTAAGAAACATTTGCCACAGTCAGTACCACGGATGGGTGGCCACTTGAGAATACTGTGTGCGGTTGCATTTTTATTTAAAATATATGGTATAATAAATAAGTATATATTTAAATTGATTACTTCATTGAAAATTTTAATAATATACTTTAATATTAATGATATTTATGAAAAATATATATTTGTAAAAATTTTCATTTATTACTGGCAACAGCCATACCACGTTGAAAACACCGGTTCTCGTCCGATCACCGAAGTTAAGCAACATTGGGCACAGTCAGTACTTGGATGGGTGACCGCTTGGGAACACTGTGTGCGGTTGCCTTTTTATATTAAAAATATAAATTATTTTTCTTCTTTTCTTTTTTTTTACACACCATATATAAATATATGTTATTTAGAAATGTAAACCTTTTATATTATTCGTCAACAAATAAATATTATTTTTTGTATAAAATTTTATTGCATTTATAACTCATATCATGGTTACTTTAAAGCGAGAAGTTTTTTTAATATTTCAAATGAATATAAAATAATATAAATTTTATGAAATTTATTTATTTTTAGAAATAGCAATCGCTTATA
Organism: Chrysoperla carnea; assembly: GCF_905475395.1. Lineage (NCBI taxonomy): Eukaryota > Metazoa > Arthropoda > Insecta > Neuroptera > Chrysopidae > Chrysoperla > Chrysoperla carnea. Next base: position 6,882 of record NW_025408108.1, read on the forward strand.
ATTATAACAAAATTTTAATAATGTTTAATTTTATTTCAATAATTTATATATATATATATATATATATTTTTTAATAAAAATAATATACTCTTATTTAATAATATATGTTGGTCCTATATATAGGACCGAAAATATTTCTTATTTGTTTTTTTTTTTTTTAAATTGTCATTTAAAACGCTTATGCACGTTCTCCACGAATACGTCTTGCCAATTGTATATCCTTAGGCATAATTGTAACACGCTTTGCATGAATTGCGCATAAATTGGTATCTTCAAATAAACCTACTAAATAGGCTTCACTAGCTTCTTGTAATGCCATAACAGCTGAACTTTGGAAACGTAAATCGGTTTTAAAATCTTGTGCAATTTCACGTACTAAACGTTGGAATGGTAATTTACGAATTAACAATTCAGTACTTTTTTGATAACGACGAATTTCTCGTAAAGCTACTGTACCAGGACGATATCTGTGTGGTTTTTTTACTCCACCAGTTGCTGGTGCACTTTTACGTGCAGCTTTCGTTGCTAATTGTTTTCTTGGTGCTTTACCACCAGTTGATTTACGTGCAGTTTGCTTGGTTCTAGCCATTTTCAAATAATAATGTTTTTACAAAAAAACACACAATTTTAAAAATTATATTCGACAATTTGATACTACAAAGTCAAATGTTTAAATGCGAAATAAATGTGTTGTATTTATATTTATATGAAATTTCAAAATTTTTGTTGTCATATCCTATTGGATAGCTATCAGAGTATGGACTAATCAAATTGTATAGGCGTGGCTTAAAAAATCTTTAATGCTTTATATAAAAAGGCACAATTGTACCGGCGCTCACATACATTACAATACTTGTGAGGTTAACACACGTGTTATCCGTTCGTTAAAATATTGTAAATAATTTTTTATTAAAATGACTGGCAGAGGAAAAGGTGGAAAGGGTCTTGGAAAAGGGGGTGCAAAACGTCATAGAAAAGTTTTGCGTGATAATATCCAAGGTATTACAAAACCTGCAATTCGTCGTTTAGCACGACGAGGTGGAGTAAAACGTATCTCTGGTTTAATTTATGAAGAAACACGTGGTGTACTTAAAGTATTCCTTGAAAATGTTATTCGGGATGCTGTTACATATACTGAACACGCAAAACGTAAAACAGTTACAGCTATGGATGTTGTATATGCATTAAAACGACAAGGTCGTACTTTGTATGGTTTTGGAGGTTAAGAAAATATAATAATTTACTTAAAATATTTAGTAAATTTATTAAAGAATATTTAATACATCCGATAAATTTAAACAGGCTTTCCTTTTTGGGAAGCCACTAATTTTATTTATATAAGAGTAAATAAATTTGTTAATAAATATAACATATTATATAATTTGTTTACAACAAATTATTTTGTTTATAACATACATTACCAAATATTTTTATTTATTTTTTTTTTTTTTATTGTAATATATCTGCAATAATAAATTATAATTTGTATATTATCTATTTTATTTTACAATAACTTATTGAATTTTTGAAAAAATTTTATTATAAATTAATATACTATTATATTTTTTATATATACAAGTTAAGAGTAACAAGTATCGATAGGAGATTATCGAATTTATAACTAATAAAACATTTCGCCTTAATCAAAGAAAATAAAGATTTTGCTATACCATTTTTTATACTTTCAATAAATAATTTATTATTAAATTTTTATTATTTCATTTATTTTTTAAAATTATTAAAAATATTTTTCTAATAATTATAAGCGTACATAAACAAGTAGTAAATGTAAAATGAAAATAATAAAGGTAATGTAATGCATTTGCATTACACTGATTTACGATATATATTCCGCGATATCCTTTATTATATTTAAAATTAATAATATTGATATACTAATAATAGATATATTCAAGCTATTAATATATAAAATTTTATATTAAATATGATATTAATAATTGTTTATTTTATTTTTTTGTATATATAAAAATAATTTACTCTTATTTAAAAAATTTGATGGCTCTCTTAAAAAGAGAGCCATTTTTATATGTTGATGTATTTTTATGTTATCAATTAAATAATATTTTCGATTTATTTATTTTGAACTTGTATATTTTGTAACAGCTTTAGTACCTTCACTAACAGCGTGCTTTGCCAATTCACCAGGTAATAATAATCGAACTGCGGTTTGAATTTCCCGACTTGTGATTGTTGAACGTTTATTATAATGTGCTAAACGTGATGCTTCAGCAGCAATACGTTCAAAAATATCATTAACAAAACTGTTCATGATACTCATAGCTTTACTAGAGATACCAGTATCAGGATGCACTTGTTTTAATACTTTGTAAATGTAAATTGCATATGATTCCTTGCGCTTCCTCTTCTTTTTCTTATCACTCTTTGATATATTTTTTTGAGCTTTGCCAGCTTTTTTTGCTGCTTTTCCACTTGTTTTTGGTGGCATTGTTACAAACAATTAATATACACAGATAGTTACAGAACACCAGTCAGTATATGTATGAGCGTGTCGTGTATACAACTAGCGTATTATATACGCGAAGATGGATATAACAATAAAAATGAATACTACTCTCTGATTGGCTAAAAATAATACTATAAGGTGATTGGTTTATTTTTAAAGTTTTATATTTTATAAATATTATAAATTAAAATACCCAAATAACATTTTAAACATTTATGTTACAATCCCCGTAACGTACACATCTGTGTGATTATATTTACAAAAAAAAATATTAATTAAATAAATTTATTCGCTATGTCTGGACGAGGTAAAGGTGGTAAAGTAAAGGGAAAGGCAAAGTCAAGATCAAGCCGAGCAGGATTACAATTTCCTGTTGGAAGAATTCACAGATTATTACGAAAAGGAAATTATGCTGAACGAGTAGGTGCTGGTGCCCCAGTATATTTGGCTGCTGTTATGGAATATTTGGCTGCAGAAGTTCTCGAGTTAGCTGGTAATGCTGCCCGTGATAACAAAAAAACACGTATCATTCCACGTCATTTACAATTGGCAATTCGTAATGATGAAGAATTAAATAAATTATTATCTGGTGTAACAATTGCTCAAGGTGGTGTATTACCAAACATTCAAGCAGTGTTATTACCAAAGAAAACTGAAAAGAAAGCATAAATTAAAAACATTGCATTAATTTTTATAATAATAATACATCGATCATAGGCCTTTTAATAAAAGGCCACAAATTTATTTAAAATAAGAGTAAAAATTATTTTTATAAATAATATATTATAATATTTTTTTAAAGAATCAATTTAAATAATTATAAATTAATGATTCTTTTTTTTTTTTTCTTTTTTTATATGTTATTATGGAAATAATTCATCATATTATGATGACATTTAGGTAACATATTATAAGAATATTCATAAAATATTATCAAAATAATATTGTATTATGATGATATTTAGACAAAATATTATAAGAATATACACAAAATATTATCAAAATAATATCATTAGATAACAAAACTGTTCATGATACTCATACCTTTACTAGAGATAAAAGTATCAGGATGCACTTGTATTAATACATATTATCACAACATCACAAAATATTTTTTAAAAGGAAAAATTTTTTTAAAATTATTATAAAATTTGATTGAATTAAATTTCAATTTATTTTTTTAATAATTAAAGAAAAAAAAAAAACAAAGCATATAAACTTTCTATTGAAAATGTTATTTTAAACTAGATGGCCAAGTGAACTTCGTTACACAAACAATATATGACGTATTCGTTATTTAAATAATCAGTATCCTTTGATATTATATCAATACGTTACTCTCTTCTTTTGATACATATTAATAAAATTTCAATTTATAAGATTTTATGTCAATTATATAAATAATATTATAAATTTTCTAAATACATAAGTTAAGTAACAAAAAATTTGAATAACAAGATAAATTTATATATTATGTTTTAATACTCGATACTATAATATATCGCATCCGTTACCAATTATTCGGTATCCTTTGATTTATACACAGAATGAACTAAAAATATATATCAAATTTATTTTATTTATTTATATATTTAATATTATTATTATTATTTTATATTACAAAGTTTCTTAACGAAGCTTACAATGATTTCTCATATCGTACTTAACAAAATTATTTAGATCATATAAAATTTAAATTGTTAAAAAATTTGTATATTTATTATTATTATTATTTATTTTTATTAAAATTACATAACATAAAATTAATAATATTTTAATAATTATATAAATTAATTCTTATTTAAAATAATCTTATATTAATCTCAACAAATACTCTAATAATATATTTTGTCATAAATTTTTTTATATTTAAAATAAATATTATAATATATAAATACTTATATCAGTATAAAATTTCTTTATATAATTATGAAAAAATTAATTTAATAGTTAATTATTGATATTAATGCATAAATAAAAGTATTTTCTAATGAAATATATTTTGTCAATGTTCGATTAACACATTTCATAATAATACGTTTTCATTATTGACAAAAAAAGTTTTTCTAAAAATGAAATCTTATACTATAATATATATATTTATATATTAAATTTTTTAATTATTTATATACTAATAATTTATAATAAATCGATATTAAATAAAAAATAAAAATATATACTTTTTAAGTTTACCTTAAAAATATTATTGTTTTGTATGATTGAAATAATTAATATTAAACTATGTTTATTAATAATTGTTAATAAAAAAATTAAATATATTTTAATTTATAAAATAAATATTATTATTAAATTTATAATTTATTATTTTATATATTATAGAAATTGAAAAAATAAATCATGTTTACTACGACAGTAAATTAGAAATACTATTTAATTTTTATGTGTTTTCTACATGGTACTTTGACTTACATAGGGACTTATATTATTGTGAATAATGATATAATTGAAAACCTTTATTTTTTATTTGATAGAATTATTATATTTTATCATTTAAATATTTATAATAAATACATTATTTTTATAAAGTAAAAAAATATGGCCGAAGAAAATTCTACAGCTGTTGCAGCAACTGCGGTTACTGCTGCTTCTACAACACCAACAAAAAAAGCAACAGCTTCTGGTGCTAAACGTACAAAACAACATTCAAAACCAACACATCCACGTACATCAGAAATGGTTGTTAACGCAATTAAAAATTTAAAAGAACGTGGTGGTTCATCATTACAAGCAATTAAAAAATATTTAGCTGCAAATTATAAAGTGGATTCTGATAAAATTTCACCATTTATTAAAAAATATTTAAAAGCTGCTGTAACTGAGGGAGCCTTGGTACAAACTAAAGGTAAAGGTGCATCTGGTTCATTCAAATTGGCTGCTTCCGCTTCATCTAATTCTTCAGCTAAATCAAAAGTATCCAAAAAAGAAAGTGGAGCAAAAGGTTCAGCAAAGAGTGCTAAAAGTAAACGGGCACCAAAAGAAAAGAAAGCCACAACTACATCATTGGCAGCCAAAAAGCCTAAAGCAAAAAAAGCGACTCCATCATCATCAACTGCTGCTAAAAAAGTTACTGCAAAATCATCAGCGGCATCAAAAAAAGCACCAGTTAAAGCAAAACCAGCAAAAAGTACAAAATCCGCTGCCAAAAGTAGCCCTGCTCGTAAACCGAAAGCACCAAAAGCTAAGAAAGCTTCTGTTGCCAAATCATCTCCTACAAAAATTAAAAAAGCAGCACCAAAAAAGAAATGATCTGTTACTTTAATAATATATTGAAATATTTCATTATTTTTGCTAAAAAATGAAAATAACATAGGCCTTAATACAGGCCACAAATTAATATTTGATAAGAGTAAATTATTTTTTGTATAAATATTTTATAAAATAATAGTTAAGAAACATTTGCCACAGTCAGTACCACGGATGGGTGGCCACTTGAGAATACTGTGTGCGGTTGCATTTTTATTTAAAATATATGGTATAATAAATAAGTATATATTTAAATTGATTACTTCATTGAAAATTTTAATAATATACTTTAATATTAATGATATTTATGAACAATATATATTTGTAAAAATTTTCATTTATTACTGGCAACAGCCATACCACGTTGAAAACACCGGTTCTCGTCCGATCACCGAAGTTAAGCAACATTGGGCACAGTCAGTACTTGGATGGGTGACCGCTTGGGAACACTGTGTGCGGTTGCCTTTTTATATTAAAAATATAAATTATTTTTCTTCTTTTCTTTTTTTTTACACACCATATATAAATATATGTTATTTAGAAATGTAAACCTTTTATATTATTCGTCAACAAATAAATATTATTTTTTGTATAAAATTTTATTGCATTTATAACTCATATCATGGTTACTTTAAAGCGAGAAGTTTTTTTAATATTTCAAATGAATATAAAATAATATAAATTTTATGAAATTTATTTATTTTTAGAAATAGCAATCGCTTATAATTATAACAAAATTTTAATAATGTTTAATTTTATTTCAATAATTTATATATATATATATATATATATATTTTTAATAAAAATAATATACTCTTATTTAATAATATATGTTGGTCCTATATATAGGACCGAAAATATTTCTTATTTGTTTTTTTTTTTTTTAAATTGTCATTTAAAACGCTTATGCACGTTCTCCACGAATACGTCTTGCCAATTGTATATCCTTAGGCATAATTGTAACACGCTTTGCATGAATTGCGCATAAATTGGTATCTTCAAATAAACCTACTAAATAGGCTTCACTAGCTTCTTGTAATGCCATAACAGCTGAACTTTGGAAACGTAAATCGGTTTTAAAATCTTGTGCAATTTCACGTACTAAACGTTGGAATGGTAATTTACGAATTAACAATTCAGTACTTTTTTGATAACGACGAATTTCTCGTAAAGCTACTGTACCAGGACGATATCTGTGTGGTTTTTTTACTCCACCAGTTGCTGGTGCACTTTTACGTGCAGCTTTCGTTGCTAATTGTTTTCTTGGTGCTTTACCACCAGTTGATTTACGTGCAGTTTGCTTGGTTCTAGCCATTTTCAAATAATAATGTTTTTACAAAAAAACACACAATTTTAAAAATTATATTCGACAATTTGATACTACAAAGTCAAATGTTTAAATGCGAAATAAATGTGTTGTATTTATATTTATATGAAATTTCAAAATTTTTGTTGTCATATCCTATTGGATAGCTATCAGAGTATGGACTAATCAAATTGTATAGGCGTGGCTTAAAAAATCTTTAATGCTTTATATAAAAAGGCACAATTGTACCGGCGCTCACATACATTACAATACTTGTGAGGTTAACACACGTGTTATCCGTTCGTTAAAATATTGTAAATAATTTTTTATTAAAATGACTGGCAGAGGAAAAGGTGGAAAGGGTCTTGGAAAAGGGGGTGCAAAACGTCATAGAAAAGTTTTGCGTGATAATATCCAAGGTATTACAAAACCTGCAATTCGTCGTTTAGCACGACGAGGTGGAGTAAAACGTATCTCTGGTTTAATTTATGAAGAAACACGTGGTGTGCTTAAAGTATTCCTTGAAAATGTTATTCGGGATGCTGTTACATATACTGAACACGCAAAACGTAAAACAGTTACAGCTATGGATGTTGTATATGCATTAAAACGACAAGGTCGTACTTTGTATGGTTTTGGAGGTTAAGAAAATATAATAATTTACTTAAAATATTTAGTAAATTTATTAAAGAATATTTAATACATCCGATAAATTTAAACAGGCTTTCCTTTTTGGGAAGCCACTAATTTTATTTATATAAGAGTAAATAAATTTGTTAATAAATATAACATATTATATAATTTGTTTACAACAAATTATTTTGTTTATAACATACATTACCAAATATTTTTATTTATTTTTTTTTTTTTTATTGTAATATATCTGCAATAATAAATTATAATTTGTATATTATCTATTTTATTTTACAATAACTTATTGAATTTTTGAAAAAATTTTATTATAAATTAATATACTATTATATTTTTTATATATACAAGTTAAGAGTAACAAGTATCGATAGGAGATTATCGAATTTATAACTAATAAAACATTTCGCCTTAATCAAAGAAAATAAAGATTTTGCTATACCATTTTTTATACTTTCAATAAATAATTTATTATTAAATTTTTATTATTTCATTTATTTTTTAAAATTATTAAAAATATTTTTCTAATAATTATAAGCGTACATAAACAAGTAGTAAATGTAAAATGAAAATAATAAAGGTAATGTAATGCATTTGCATTACACTGATTTACGATATATATTCCGCGATATCCTTTATTATATTTAAAATTAATAATATTGATATACTAATAATAGATATATTCAAGCTATTAATATATAAAATTTTATATTAAATATGATATTAATAATTGTTTATTTTATTTTTTTGTATATATAAAAATAATTTACTCTTATTTAAAAAATTTGATGGCTCTCTTAAAAAGAGAGCCGTTTTTATATGTTGATGTATTTTTATGTTATCAATTAAATAATATTTTCGATTTATTTATTTTGAACTTGTATATTTTGTAACAGCTTTAGTACCTTCACTAACAGCGTGCTTTGCCAATTCACCAGGTAATAATAATCGAACTGCGGTTTGAATTTCCCGACTTGTGATTGTTGAACGTTTATTATAATGTGCTAAACGTGATGCTTCAGCAGCAATACGTTCAAAAATATCATTAACAAAACTGTTCATGATACTCATAGCTTTACTAGAGATACCAGTATCAGGATGCACTTGTTTTAATACTTTGTAAATGTAAATTGCATATGATTCCTTGCGCTTCCTCTTCTTTTTCTTATCACTCTTTGATATATTTTTTTGAGCTTTGCCAGCTTTTTTTGCTGCTTTTCCACTTGTTTTTGGTGGCATTGTTACAAACAATTAATATACACAGATAGTTACAGAACACCAGTCAGTATATGTATGAGCGTGTCGTGTATACAACTAGCGTATTATATACGCGAAGATGGATATAACAATAAAAATGAATACTACTCTCTGATTGGCTAAAAATAATACTATAAGGTGATTGGTTTATTTTTAAAGTTTTATATTTTATAAATATTATAAATTAAAATACCCAAATAACATTTTAAACATTTATGTTACAATCCCCGTAACGTACACATCTGTGTGATTATATTTACAAAAAAAAATATTAATTAAATAAATTTATTCGCTATGTCTGGACGAGGTAAAGGTGGTAAAGTAAAGGGAAAGGCAAAGTCAAGATCAAGCCGAGCAGGATTACAATTTCCTGTTGGAAGAATTCACAGATTATTACGAAAAGGAAATTATGCTGAACGAGTAGGTGCTGGTGCCCCAGTATATTTGGCTGCTGTTATGGAATATTTGGCTGCAGAAGTTCTCGAGTTAGCTGGTAATGCTGCCCGTGATAACAAAAAAACACGTATCATTCCACGTCATTTACAATTGGCAATTCGTAATGATGAAGAATTAAATAAATTATTATCTGGTGTAACAATTGCTCAAGGTGGTGTATTACCAAACATTCAAGCAGTGTTATTACCAAAGAAAACTGAAAAGAAAGCATAAATTAAAAACATTGCATTAATTTTTATAATAATAATACATCGATCATAGGCCTTTTAATAAAAGGCCACAAATTTATTTAAAATAAGAGTAAAAATTATTTTTATAAATAATATATTATAATATTTTTTTAAAGAATCAATTTAAATAATTATAAATTAATGATTCTTTTTTTTTTTTTCTTTTTTTATATGTTATTATGGAAATAATTCATCATATTATGATGACATTTAGGTAACATATTATAAGAATATTCATAAAATATTATCAAAATAATATTGTATTATGATGATATTTAGACAAAATATTATAAGAATATACACAAAATATTATCAAAATAATATCATTAGATAACAAAACTGTTCATGATACTCATACCTTTACTAGAGATAAAAGTATCAGGATGCACTTGTATTAATACATATTATCACAACATCACAAAATATTTTTTAAAAGGAAAAATTTTTTTAAAATTATTATAAAATTTGATTGAATTAAATTTCAATTTATTTTTTTAATAATTAAAGAAAAAAAAAAAACAAAGCATATAAACTTTCTATTGAAAATGTTATTTTAAACTAGATGGCCAAGTGAACTTCGTTACACAAACAATATATGACGTATTCGTTATTTAAATAATCAGTATCCTTTGATATTATATCAATACGTTACTCTCTTCTTTTGATACATATTAATAAAATTTCAATTTATAAGATTTTATGTCAATTATATAAATAATATTATAAATTTTCTAAATACATAAGTTAAGTAACAAAAAATTTGAATAACAAGATAAATTTATATATTATGTTTTAATACTCGATACTATAATATATCGCATCCGTTACCAATTATTCGGTATCCTTTGATTTATACACAGAATGAACTAAAAATATATATCAAATTTATTTTATTTATTTATATATTTAATATTATTATTATTATTTTATATTACAAAGTTTCTTAACGAAGCTTACAATGATTTCTCATATCGTACTTAACAAAATTATTTAGATCATATAAAATTTAAATTGTTAAAAAATTTGTATATTTATTATTATTATTATTTATTTTTATTAAAATTACATAACATAAAATTAATAATATTTTAATAATTATATAAATTAATTCTTATTTAAAATAATCTTATATTAATCTCAACAAATACTCTAATAATATATTTTGTCATAAATTTTTTTATATTTAAAATAAATATTATAATATATAAATACTTATATCAGTATAAAATTTCTTTATATAATTATGAAAAAATTAATTTAATAGTTAATTATTGATATTAATGCATAAATAAAAGTATTTTCTAATGAAATATATTTTGTCAATGTTCGATTAACACATTTCATAATAATACGTTTTCATTATTGACAAAAAAAGTTTTTCTAAAAATGAAATCTTATACTATAATATATATATTTATATATTAAATTTTTTAATTATTTATATACTAATAATTTATAATAAATCGATATTAAATAAAAAATAAAAATATATACTTTTTAAGTTTACCTTAAAAATATTATTGTTTTGTATGATTGAAATAATTAATATTAAACTATGTTTATTAATAATTGTTAATAAAAAAATTAAATATATTTTAATTTATAAAATAAATATTATTATTAAATTTATAATTTATTATTTTATATATTATAGAAATTGAAAAAATAAATCATGTTTACTACGACAGTAAATTAGAAATACTATTTAATTTTTATGTGTTTTCTACATGGTACTTTGACTTACATAGGGACTTATATTATTGTGAATAATGATATAATTGAAAACCTTTATTTTTTATTTGATAGAATTATTATATTTTATCATTTAAATATTTATAATAAATACATTATTTTTATAAAGTAAAAAAATATGGCCGAAGAAAATTCTACAGCTGTTGCAGCAACTGCGGTTACTGCTGCTTCTACAACACCAACAAAAAAAGCAACAGCTTCTGGTGCTAAACGTACAAAACAACATTCAAAACCAACACATCCACGTACATCAGAAATGGTTGTTAACGCAATTAAAAATTTAAAAGAACGTGGTGGTTCATCATTACAAGCAATTAAAAAATATTTAGCTGCAAATTATAAAGTGGATTCTGATAAAATTTCACCATTTATTAAAAAATATTTAAAAGCTGCTGTAACTGAGGGAGCCTTGGTACAAACTAAAGGTAAAGGTGCATCTGGTTCATTCAAATTGGCTGCTTCCGCTTCATCTAATTCTTCAGCTAAATCAAAAGTATCCAAAAAAGAAAGTGGAGCAAAAGGTTCAGCAAAGAGTGCTAAAAGTAAACGGGCACCAAAAGAAAAGAAAGCCACAACTACATCATTGGCAGCCAAAAAGCCTAAAGCAAAAAAAGCGACTCCATCATCATCAACTGCTGCTAAAAAAGTTACTGCAAAATCATCAGCGGCATCAAAAAAAGCACCAGTTAAAGCAAAACCAGCAAAAAGTACAAAATCCGCTGCCAAAAGTAGCCCTGCTCGTAAACCGAAAGCACCAAAAGCTAAGAAAGCTTCTGTTGCCAAATCATCTCCTACAAAAATTAAAAAAGCAGCACCAAAAAAGAAATGATCTGTTACTTTAATAATATATTGAAATATTTCATTATTTTTGCTAAAAAATGAAAATAACATAGGCCTTAATACAGGCCACAAATTAATATTTGATAAGAGTAAATTATTTTTTGTATAAATATTTTATAAAATAATAGTTAAGAAACATTTGCCACAGTCAGTACCACGGATGGGTGGCCACTTGAGAATACTGTGTGCGGTTGCATTTTTATTTAAAATATATGGTATAATAAATAAGTATATATTTAAATTGATTACTTCATTGAAAATTTTAATAATATACTTTAATATTAATGATATTTATGAAAAATATATATTTGTAAAAATTTTCATTTATTACTGGCAACAGCCATACCACGTTGAAAACACCGGTTCTCGTCCGATCACCGAAGTTAAGCAACATTGGGCACAGTCAGTACTTGGATGGGTGACCGCTTGGGAACACTGTGTGCGGTTGCCTTTTTATATTAAAAATATAAATTATTTTTCTTCTTTTCTTTTTTTTTACACACCATATATAAATATATGTTATTTAGAAATGTAAACCTTTTATATTATTCGTCAACAAATAAATATTATTTTTTGTATAAAATTTTATTGCATTTATAACTCATATCATGGTTACTTTAAAGCGAGAAGTTTTTTTAATATTTCAAATGAATATAAAATAATATAAATTTTATGAAATTTATTTATTTTTAGAAATAGCAATCGCTTATAATTATAACAAAATTTTAATAATGTTTAATTTTATTTCAATAATTTATATATATATATATATATATATATTTTTTAATAAAAATAATATACTCTTATTTAATAATATATGTTGGTCCTATATATAGGACCGAAAATATTTCTTATTTGTTTTTTTTTTTTTTAAATTGTCATTTAAAACGCTTATGCACGTTCTCCACGAATACGTCTTGCCAATTGTATATCCTTAGGCATAATTGTAACACGCTTTGCATGAATTGCGCATAAATTGGTATCTTCAAATAAACCTACTAAATAGGCTTCACTAGCTTCTTGTAATGCCATAACAGCTGAACTTTGGAAACGTAAATCGGTTTTAAAATCTTGTGCAATTTCACGTACTAAACGTTGGAATGGTAATTTACGAATTAACAATTCAGTACTTTTTTGATAACGACGAATTTCTCGTAAAGCTACTGTACCAGGACGATATCTGTGTGGTTTTTTTACTCCACCAGTTGCTGGTGCACTTTTACGTGCAGCTTTCGTTGCTAATTGTTTTCTTGGTGCTTTACCACCAGTTGATTTACGTGCAGTTTGCTTGGTTCTAGCCATTTTCAAATAATAATGTTTTTACAAAAAAACACACAATTTTAAAAATTATATTCGACAATTTGATACTACAAAGTCAAATGTTTAAATGCGAAATAAATGTGTTGTATTTATATTTATATGAAATTTCAAAATTTTTGTTGTCATATCCTATTGGATAGCTATCAGAGTATGGACTAATCAAATTGTATAGGCGTGGCTTAAAAAATCTTTAATGCTTTATATAAAAAGGCACAATTGTACCGGCGCTCACATACATTACAATACTTGTGAGGTTAACACACGTGTTATCCGTTCGTTAAAATATTGTAAATAATTTTTTATTAAAATGACTGGCAGAGGAAAAGGTGGAAAGGGTCTTGGAAAAGGGGGTGCAAAACGTCATAGAAAAGTTTTGCGTGATAATATCCAAGGTATTACAAAACCTGCAATTCGTCGTTTAGCACGACGAGGTGGAGTAAAACGTATCTCTGGTTTAATTTATGAAGAAACACGTGGTGTACTTAAAGTATTCCTTGAAAATGTTATTCGGGATGCTGTTACATATACTGAACACGCAAAACGTAAAACAGTTACAGCTATGGATGTTGTATATGCATTAAAACGACAAGGTCGTACTTTGTATGGTTTTGGAGGTTAAGAAAATATAATAATTTACTTAAAATATTTAGTAAATTTATTAAAGAATATTTAATACATCCGATAAATTTAAACAGGCTTTCCTTTTTGGGAAGCCACTAATTTTATTTATATAAGAGTAAATAAATTTGTTAATAAATATAACATATTATATAATTTGTTTACAACAAATTATTTTGTTTATAACATACATTACCAAATATTTTTATTTATTTTTTTTTTTTTTATTGTAATATATCTGCAATAATAAATTATAATTTGTATATTATCTATTTTATTTTACAATAACTTATTGAATTTTTGAAAAAATTTTATTATAAATTAATATACTATTATATTTTTTATATATACAAGTTAAGAGTAACAAGTATCGATAGGAGATTATCGAATTTATAACTAATAAAACATTTCGCCTTAATCAAAGAAAATAAAGATTTTGCTATACCATTTTTTATACTTTCAATAAATAATTTATTATTAAATTTTTATTATTTCATTTATTTTTTAAAATTATTAAAAATATTTTTCTAATAATTATAAGCGTACATAAACAAGTAGTAAATGTAAAATGAAAATAATAAAGGTAATGTAATGCATTTGCATTACACTGATTTACGATATATATTCCGCGATATCCTTTATTATATTTAAAATTAATAATATTGATATACTAATAATAGATATATTCAAGCTATTAATATATAAAATTTTATATTAAATATGATATTAATAATTGTTTATTTTATTTTTTTGTATATATAAAAATAATTTACTCTTATTTAAAAAATTTGATGGCTCTCTTAAAAAGAGAGCCGTTTTTATATGTTGATGTATTTTTATGTTATCAATTAAATAATATTTTCGATTTATTTATTTTGAACTTGTATATTTTGTAACAGCTTTAGTACCTTCACTAACAGCGTGCTTTGCCAATTCACCAGGTAATAATAATCGAACTGCGGTTTGAATTTCCCGACTTGTGATTGTTGAACGTTTATTATAATGTGCTAAACGTGATGCTTCAGCAGCAATACGTTCAAAAATATCATTAACAAAACTGTTCATGATACTCATAGCTTTACTAGAGATACCAGTATCAGGATGCACTTGTTTTAATACTTTGTAAATGTAAATTGCATATGATTCCTTGCGCTTCCTCTTCTTTTTCTTATCACTCTTTGATATATTTTTTTGAGCTTTGCCAGCTTTTTTTGCTGCTTTTCCACTTGTTTTTGGTGGCATTGTTACAAACAATTAATATACACAGATAGTTACAGAACACCAGTCAGTATATGTATGAGCGTGTCGTGTATACAACTAGCGTATTATATACGCGAAGATGGATATAACAATAAAAATGAATACTACTCTCTGATTGGCTAAAAATAATACTATAAGGTGATTGGTTTATTTTTAAAGTTTTATATTTTATAAATATTATAAATTAAAATACCCAAATAACATTTTAAACATTTATGTTACAATCCCCGTAACGTACACATCTGTGTGATTATATTTACAAAAAAAAATATTAATTAAATAAATTTATTCGCTATGTCTGGACGAGGTAAAGGTGGTAAAGTAAAGGGAAAGGCAAAGTCAAGATCAAGCCGAGCAGGATTACAATTTCCTGTTGGAAGAATTCACAGATTATTACGAAAAGGAAATTATGCTGAACGAGTAGGTGCTGGTGCCCCAGTATATTTGGCTGCTGTTATGGAATATTTGGCTGCAGAAGTTCTCGAGTTAGCTGGTAATGCTGCCCGTGATAACAAAAAAACACGTATCATTCCACGTCATTTACAATTGGCAATTCGTAATGATGAAGAATTAAATAAATTATTATCTGGTGTAACAATTGCTCAAGGTGGTGTATTACCAAACATTCAAGCAGTGTTATTACCAAAGAAAACTGAAAAGAAAGCATAAATTAAAAACATTGCATTAATTTTT